>NW_017728906.1:201994852-201997282 GCF_001723895.1 Crocodylus porosus | reverse complement strand
TTGGCCCTGCTCGAGATGCATCTGTGGATGCATGACAAGGTACGGTTGGCCTTCCTGACCGCGTCCCCACACTGCCGGCCCTTGTTCATCTTGGAGCGACCACTCTCCTTGGACACTGGCTCCCCTCCCCTCCGGGACCTCAGCGCTTCTCCAACTATCCTCCTTAGCTCGTTGAAGTTTGCCCTCCTAAAATCTAGGGCCACTGCTGGATGGTGACTCCCAGCAGGCAATGATCGCTGTCACCCAGGTGGTCGAGCACCCACAGCCCCCTCACCAGGTCATCACCCGTTGCCAGCACTAGGTCCAACAAGGCGTCCCCCCTGTTGGTTTACAATGTTATTTTAGAAAGGAATGAAAAATACCTTGCTAAAGCCCTTTAAAGCCCTGTCCCTGCTTTAGCAAAGAAAGATATGGGATAGATGTCATAGGGACTGGAGAGAGGCTCAGATTTCAAGAAAAAAGCAGCCTTTTCCCAGTGATAAAATATTGCATGGCATACAATCCAAACTAGCTCCCCCACAGCTATTCCAAATTCCCTTTTTCATGAACTGCCAGTCTCCTGGAAATATCGGCTCCCAGCTTTGTCAACGCCTTGCATACGTTCAGGCTCACTCACAGTGCTCTGTCTCTTTAAATGTAGTTAACTAGGGCAGATGTTTTGCCAGGGCAAACAGCTGGAGCTGGATTTCCAGAAGAGCTCTGTGCCCTGGGTACCAGGGCTTCTGAAACCCTGGCCTTCAGGGCTTGCCATGTTCCCTCAACTATAAGATGCCCTTGAATTGAAGACAGGCCTGAATTCCTCAACTCTCCATTTAAAAAACAAAACAAACCGTCAAGTACACGCTGATGATCAAAACATGCCGACAAGGAGATACCCTCCGTGGTGCAAGCAAGAGCCATTTCCTTTTTTTCATACTCACTTTAAGGACATAGGCTGATTTCAGAAGAAATATTTTACCTTAAAAATCTCTCCATGCAAAGCCCTGCCCATCTGGTGCAGGTGACACCAGATCTGATGCTCCTGATTTCCCAGATCTACTGCCTGGCTCACATTTCTTTGCTTATGCCAGGGACTCACTGGTACCCACCAGACCCGGCCTGGGCTTACACACACATACGTTGCCTCTCAAGAAACTTCTATGCAAAAGCAGTGAGCTAAAGACCCCAAGCACTTGCCACCTTGATGCTGGGCAAGCTGGACTGGGGTCATGTGTGGGCACCCCCTGGACAGCTCCAGATGCACCTGATAACATTCCCCGCCATCAGGAAACAGAGGTGATTCATGTCTTGTCCTGGAAGCTGGATGTGCCTTGGGTAGTTTCTTGTTCCTACATACAAGTCCCTTGTGAATACTCTTAGCTACGCGACAAGGCTAGCAGCTGAGGCCCAGCTGGCTCTTGCACTGTCCAAGTAAGGGCAGGGAGCAGACTCCAAGCCAAGATACTCTGCTGCTGATCTTCCTAGGGACAGATCCAACAAAACATCCCAGCAGACAGCAGTAGGCCTAAAACCCTTCTCTTGCCCCCATCTCCTTAGCATTTGGGCTCTCCTCTGGCAACCTCTGATACAGCTGGGATATACCCTGCTCTCATGGCACCGTGGATTGCATTTTAGACCACCATGGGTCTGTTGTGAAGTGACTTTATCTGCCCTCCTCCAGAACCCAGGCCGAAGAGACCTGCCTACGGCTCCTCAGTCTAACCCAACATACCTGCAATGGCCTCATCTTTACCTGTGGCCGGTTGGAGGCTGCTCTTGGAGTTTCAGCTATTGCACCATGTAGCTGTGGGCGAGGGATTAAAGTAGGGATCTGGGGGCTCCTTGGGCAGACGGCTGCCTGGGAACGCAGGGGACTGCGTTTGATGGTCCAATGTGGGATGGAGCATTTTAAAAAGAGACGCCACCTGGATGTAAAGCCCCTGGCTTCTCAGCACCTAGTGGCCATCTCTTCTGGTGGTTAGTTCACCTGTGCTGCACCTTTCCCAGTTTGAACTTCACTGCCTCCAATATACTCATGCTAGATCTTGGTCTAGAGTGAAGACCCAGTCTCGGTATCAAGTGTCTCCTCCCAGGACACTTGTTTATTTCATGACTAAATCACCCTCTTTTCTGGATGGAGCTGCCTTGGCTCCTGATCACAACCCATGTCCATGGCCCTTCTCTTGCCCCTCCCCTATTTTTGCCCTATTCTTATTGAAATTCAGTAGGAGATGCAGCCTCCCAGCGATGCTCCTACCAGCACTGTGTCCAGCCCCGCCACGGCATCCTCCTCCTTGTTGCTATGTGGGTGGACATCGGGATGAGTTCAGCCCAGGCCAGGAGAATCAAGCCCCGAGACAGGGAAGTTTCATAGTTTCTAGGGTCGGAAGGGACCTGAGTAGATCATCTAGTCCGACCCCCCGTCATGGCAGGAAAGAGTACGGGGGTCAA
>NW_017728906.1:201984403-201994697 GCF_001723895.1 Crocodylus porosus | reverse complement strand
AGGCCGAACAGGTTCAGGTCCCGTCGCCTCTCCTCGTAGGGCCTGCCCTGCTGCCCCCTGACCATGCGAGTGGCCTCCTCTGGACCCTCTCCACGCTGTCCACATCCCTCCTGAAGTGCGGCACCCAGAACTGGACGCAGTACTCCAGCTGCGGCCTGACCAGAGTCGCATAGGAGGGGAGGATCACCTTGGTATGTGAATGAGAGGAGGGCAGAGATGCAGCTCAGGGATATGCTTACTAGATGGTCTGGGGTGTTGATTGCAGCCGTGTTGATCTAAGGACATAGACAGACATGGTGCTCTGTGTAAAAGTGGTATCTTTTATTAGCCCAACTAAATAGTTGGAAAAAATGGTCTTGCAGGCTTCAGAGTTCGAAGAAGGGTGTTTGCACCCAAAAGCTTGCCAAGAACAATTTTCCAACTATTTAGTTGGTCTAATAAAAGATATCACATTTACCCAAAGAACCTTGTCTGCCCACTAGAAGGTGTAGCTCAGATGACAACGAACACAGCGGGCCAAGCCAAACGGGTCCCTAACATCCCCTGGGCACTGCAGTGCCTTCACAATTCACAAGCAGGAGCCCGTGAAGGTCTCCAGCGTGATTCCCCTGACCTGCCTCGAGAGGCCCCCAAGTGTGTGCTCACAAGCTGGATACACTTGCTCAGCCTGGGATTTGCTTTCTCCTGTTTGCAAAGGGGGATGACTATGCTCTGGCATGTTCAGCAACCACGAGAAACAGGAGGTACCAGGTACAGCTAACAAAGCTCTGATGAAGAAAGTCCTGCCTTCCAGAGGTTACTGGATTTTATGCTGACCATCCAGCTGGTCCAATAAAAGATATGGCCCACAACCCTTTGCCTCTCAGGCAAGGCTAATGCAATCGGGACAGCTAAATGTCTCAAGTTAGTCCATAGCCAGCAATTAGATAGGGCTTGGTGCAACAAACACTGCAGAGATTCCTGGTCTTCAAGGAGCTCATGCTTCAGAGCATGGGCAGGATTTAGAGGGAGGTCTGCAGCTGCTACCATAACACACAAAATAGAGGGGAAGAGGAGAGTTGGGGTGGGGGCAAGTTATAAACGCCAAGCCAGAAAAAGAACAATTCAGCAAACAGCAGGTTTGAAAATGGCATCTTATAAACGTGTGTATACACACTCACACACACATATGCACACAAGAGCACACATACAAACACATGCACGTGTATGCACAGGCACAAACATGCATGCACACACTTATTTTTAACAACCCAGCTTACTGGAAAAGCACGGTGCTCTCATGGAAGCCATCTGATACCTATTTAAATGCAAAGGGAAGTCCCCCATTGATTTCAGTGGGAACTGGAGAGGTCCCAACACAATCCAGGTGAAGTAGGCAGTCAGAGCTAGCACTTTTCCCTGCCCTTTCATCACCCTCTGCAAGGCTCATAAAACACAGAGTCACAAGTGCGATGCACCTGCCAGCTTGCGGATAGGTTTCACGGGACCGGTACCTGCTCCCTGGCAACTAGAGTCTGGCTGCGTTCATTTTGGTACCTCCCTGGAAAGCCCCAGGGGCCCCGAGGCAAACGTACTGCAGCCATATACTGATGCAAGTCCTCTACCAGAGGCAAAGCTGCTCTTGCCCGGGAAAACCCACCCCGGTTCCAACCTAGGGTAAATTTGTCCTGGAACAAGGTAGTTTTTGCCCAGAACAGCTGTTTCAGCACTATTGCTCCAACATCCCTGCCCTGGGACAGACACGGCTCTGGTGTGCTGCCGCATGAGTTGAACCCAGGGTGCTAGAGGTGCGGGGACTATGGTGGTCCACCCGGCTAGGGACAGGAGAGACTGGCACTCACTTGATGATTTCTGCCCTTTCAGCGCAAGCTAATGAGTCTCCAGCCAGAGCTAATGAGTCTCTGTGCCCGTGATGCCTGGACGGGCTGATCACCCACCAGCCATGCACCTCACACTTGGCTGGTATCCGTCCTCCCTGCACCCCAGAGGCAGTGGAACATCATGCTCGTTTCACAGGTGGGAAAACTGAGGCACAGAGAGACCCAGGGATAGGCTGGGAGAGCTGGCAAAGGGAATGCAGGCCCTCCCAGCCCTGGGAGAGCTCCCTCACCACTGCACAGCGTCTGATCCAAGCCAAGAGCTTTTGCGCCTGTAACGCTGAAGCAAGGGAGAAAGGAGCCTCTGGTCGATGGAAGCCGAAGGACTCACGGGCTGCAGCTAGGAGTAGACACTAGTGCCCAGAGAGCCCTGCAGGTTCAAGCTTGTGAACACCTCCCCAAGGGCACATGCCACCCCGGCTGGTCTTTGGCACCCTGTCCCGAAAACAAAGCCGGCTCCTTGCTGTTTCCTTCCCAGTGCAGGGAGTGTCTAGAGCGGGGGGTCAACCTTTTTTGGCAGGTATGGCACTAAGTAGCCCCACACCCTCCCTGAAGACCACTCCAACCCTCTTCCCCTGGCCGATGTGCTGCTCTGCTTTCTGCTCCCCCCCTCGTGCTCCGTGTCCAATCCACCGCTTCCTGCCCATGCTCCATAATCACCTCCTGTTTTCCGCCCTGTGCCCCTGCCTGCTCTGCTGCTCTGCTTTCTGCTCCTGGCCCTCTCTGTTGCTGCCCATGTCCTCCCTAAACTGCTGTGCATCACACGCAAAGGCTGCCCATGCCACCCATGGCAGGTTGGCCACCCCTAGCCTAGGTCTTGGTCCACGCCCAGGTTTGAATGTGCTGAGTTATGGCTTCCTATGCGAGGCCACTCACCAGACTAGAGCATCTAATGTGTGCTCTGCTACTTACCACAGCTCACAGCAGGGACAGTTGGGAAGGGAGCATGGCCTGTGGGGATGGCTTAACCCTGAGTGACCAGCTTGCAGAATAAGCCACTCTTCAGCCTCCTCTCCAGCGGACAGATGGTCCCCTATGGATCCTTAGTGGGCTCTGGTGGAAGGCAAGTGGGTGGTATGCACCGTGCATCACACAGACCGATAAGACAACTGTAAAGGCAGCAAAGGGCTGTTAATAAAAGAAGCAGAACCGGAAAAGCAACGGGTGACGCTCTGGGCGCTTGAGCAAGGAACAAAGCCCCAAAGTGATAGCATCAGCAAATCTGACCATCTGTGGGGTCCATTAACCACAGCCTCAAACCACAGAACAGGATCTGGGACTGGCCCGAAAAGCAGGGCTGCAGCGCAGGGCAGAAGCAAGGGGACTCTCTGTGTTCATTGCCGACAGAGAGATCCTGACCCCGTTGCCAGAAAACCAATGTAGAGGGGACCAGGAGGGAGAGACAGAAGGAGCTGGAGGGGGTCACACTGCATCAGCCTCATGACAACGAGAACCAGGTCCAAATGTCAAGTGGCAGAGAGTGGCTGTGTGGCGGAGGGGGGCTTTGCCGATCCACACCGCCAAAGGCCACGCTAAGGAGAGCACGAGTGAGATGCACTGAGCTCATTCCCTCCAGGGACATTTCTCTGGGCACCGACAATGGGAAGGAGAGCTCGTCATCCGGCGTGCTGGGATATCGCTATGGAAGGTGGAAGTATGTGGCTGAAGAGCGCAGTTCCCGCGCCGGGGCTGTGGTGCAGCGGCAGTCCACACGCTGTGGATGGTTTGCATAGAGCCGGTAGGTGCAGCGGCTTCGGCTCTTGTTTCCAGCAGCTGCTGCAGCCACTTGTGCTTTTCACTGCCATGAACTGGGAAGAAGAGGCCTCGTCACCTCTTAAACTCTCTCCTTATCCCCAGCTTGTTGCCCCCTCACCCAGCTCCAGAGCTGCGGGAGGCGGTGGCCAAGGCTTGAGGTGGCTCCTGCCACATCAGGGTGTCTGTGCTCGAGCAGGCTCTCCTTCAGATCACTGCAGCCTCCTCTCCAGCCTCCCAGACTACTCACATCATCGCCTTCAGCCACCGTATGGGTCCCCCTTGGTGACAGGCTGGCTAGGACATATCCCACCGCCCGCTTCACCTCTGTTTGCTTCCCCTGCAGTCAGCTGAAGGGCTCTCGGGGTTCGGACAGCACCGCCCTGGCCTGCCTCAGGACCTCAGCTCCGTGACACCAACACAACCAACTCCAGGGCTCTATCTGTGTCCTTCCCCACTGCCCTCCTGGACCAGTTTCCCAGAGCTGTCCTTATTTATGAGTTAATCTCCAACCCCAGTAGGACCAGTGTCTTCTGATGCCAGCCCCTTCTCAACTCTCACTTCTTCTCTCATGGCCAGAAGAAGCCAGTTTGTTGACCATGGCCCTTTCCAGATGTCCTTCACCATAGGATGGGATGGGAAGGGAAATGCCCTCCCAGATATGACCTCCAGTCTCTGCCTTTCCCATGGCATCCCATCTGCTGGGAGCTCTCTGGGGCTGGGATTGTTGTGAGTTGTATGCATTGTACAGCCCTGAGCTCAACTGCAGAATTAGCAATATGGACTTGGATATCATGCGTGGAGCTTTGTTTTCAGGAGAGGCCAGACCAGCCTCTCTTCCCAAAGCTTGGACACAGGCTTAACTTCTCCTCTAGTTCAGCGGGTCCCAAATGAGGGCCTGCTAATTAGCTCTGCTGAGAGGCAGATATTCTGTGCCTAGCATCATGTGAATACGGCGCTTGGCAGCATCGGGAGGAGTCCTCGCAGTAGCTGCAGCAGGATGTTGCAATCCAAGGCTGACTTTTCAAACTGGGGGCAAAAATCCCATTTCAGGGAGTCCTCAGGGGACACTGGGACATGGCCCCACAATAGCACCCTGCTTCACTCCCCTGGAAAATTCAGCCAGTCCTGGAGAGGCATCCATGATCAAGGGAGCATTGTGGGAAAGTTTGGGGTTGGCCCCATTTTTCCATCTGTAGGAGGAGGTCAGCGATAGCTGTATAGCTCCCAGAGAGTTGTAATGAAGCTTAGTGCGTTCATGGACATAATTGTACCACTTATACGGCCTTTGTGACTATAGGGCCTTCAGATCTTGAATCTGATTTTTCTCACAAGCCTTCCTGTGAGGTGGGAGTGGGAAGGGACTCTAGGTCAGACTGAAAGACTGTGGCAGGGACCAGGGATTGAACCCATCTTTCCTCTGGGTTTGACTTAAGTGCCTTAAATCAGTGGCCTACAGGCTGGATCAGGCCCATGGAGCCATTTTATCCATCCTGTGGCGCGGAGGCGGCAGCGGTATGGGCTGAGTTGGAAGCAGCTTGTGCTTTGTTTAGAGGCTTCTGCTTCACCAAGTGTCTAACCCCTGCTCCAGTGATCAGTCCATGCTGCGTTGTGCTCTGTTACTCCAGGAAACACTGGGGTGACCCCCCTGACATCCCCTCGGCACGGAAGAGGAACAGCTCCGAAGCGAGTCCTACCCCGCATCTGCAAGGCTTCCTCGCCAGAGGCCTCCCTCTGTGAAAACTCTTCTGACTTTTAAACCCTTGTGCCCATGCAGTCATCTGCACCTTTCCCTCGTTTCCTCATTTCCCTTGGCCCATGCACATATGGCAAGTCTCGGTGCAGCTGAGAAGTTCATCGGTGCCACGTCCGTTCTCCAAGCGCTGAGTTTGCCAGAGCAACAAAGAGGCTTATTGTTTCCCGCACTCATTCCCGTCCTGCCGTCGTGAACGGTGATGCGTTCCAGACCCCTTTTCTTTCCCTCGTGCTACTCTAAAGAGGAAGCAGGGTTTCAGGACTTTCCCCCCTGCTTCTGGCTTTTGCAGTCTTGGCTACATACGTCTCTGCTGACTCGGCTGCACGGCCAGCGCCATCTCTGTTTAAGCCCTCCTCCAGGTCTTGGGCCCACACACCAGCTCCCGCAGCACTCTCTCCAAGCCAGAGTCCAATTTCCAGCCACTGAGTCAGTCACAGAGTTTATTTGTTCAGTGGAATATCAATATACAGGAAAACAGCCCATGACCTGCATGGCCGAGAGGCTCTGTGGCTCTTGGCAAGTGCTTGGATATGAAGCAATTATTGATCTGCTCCCCACTGGGATTTCCAAGAGTTCGCAACTTGTGTTGAAATTGTCTAGGAGACGCATCCGTTTCCAGACGAGCCCAGCAGTCACTTGGCCACATTGTCTTGGCTGTATCCCTGGGGGTGCAGTGTCTTAGACCAGAAGTGACCAATGGTCCTGAATTTTCCAGAGGAGCAAAGCAGGGTGCTATTGTAGGACCATGTCCCAGTGTCCCCTGAGGACTCCCTGAAATGGGATTTTTGCCCCCAGTGTGAAAAGTCGGTTTTGTATTGCAACGTCCTGCTGCAGCTGCTGTGAGGACTCCTCACGATGCTGCCAAGCACCACGTTCACATGGTGCTAGACACAGAATAGCTGGCTCTGCCTTTCAGCAGACCTAATTAGCAGGTCCGCAGGGTCGTACAGAGAGAGATACCAACATCCGGGGCTGAAAGTGGTGCCAATGATCTGGGGAGCATTAATTGTACCCTTCATGTTGCTCCCTGAAGCAAAATCATCTCACTTAAGGCCAGGTCTTCAAAGCCTGGAGGCACCAAAAAGTTGTGGAGATTTTGGGATCATGAGCCCAGGTGATGCCTCAGATGCAAGAACTGAACCCCAGTCACCCAATGCCGAGGGCTGCACATTAGCCTCAAATGCACCCTCTCCTGTTATCATCCATTATGTTACCCCAGGCAGCACAAGAACATGCAAGTGGAGATGTCCCCTTCCCCATCAGGGAAAGGGGCCTGGAAGATGGGATGGGCTGGGAGTGCTTGCAACGGCATGGAGAGATTGCAATGCTCTCCAAAGGATCCAGGGAGGAATGTGGCTGAGGAGATGCAGGCAAACTGGGACGGGAGCCCTATCTACATGTCAGGGTGGTGTGGAAACAGGAGGAAGTCATGGGGTGTCCATGCAGGCCATGAGGAGGGGGCAAGTGGATGGAGCTAAGAGCAACACTGGGGCCAGTGCAAGGCTGGAGGGAAGAGGTTCACTTCGGCCAGCGAGAGGGAGGAAAATGCGAGGGAGCAGGTCTGGATCAATACCAAAGCTTTCAGCCCATCGCTGTTGAGAGGAGGCTCCTTGCTGGCAGCTGGGGAGGTTTATGAGCCTTTTTCTTTGGCTGTTCTCCATCTCTCAGGGACCGCATCCTGCAGCTTGTACTGACAGGCTGGGCCGACACCAGTGAACATGCCTAGCCCATCCCCCCCACGTTAAGAAGCGCGTAGCACTGCAGGGGCTCGACCCCCTGGCCTCACACATCCTTGACATGTGCTCTAACCAGTTGATCATCCTTCCTCACCCAGCAAGAATGGGGTCCACCACTGCCCTCTAGCTCACTGCTTTCTCCAAGCCAGACATGTACCACGCAAAGAGACCCTAAAAACAGCGATGGCTCTGGGTGTGCCCAGAATTCAGATCTGAATCCAAACACCCCCCAAGGGGCCTAAGTCCTTCTCTGATAGAAGTGCCTTTTCAGAGGCAACAGCATCACTTTGAAAGGCACCATCAGTGCCCCGGGGTGGGTGTTTGATAGTCAGAAAACTCCTGGGCTCCAGGTCCCATCCTCCAAGCCCAGCCTGCAGGAGGGGGCTGGATGAGCAGAAGGATCCCTTGCTAGCTGGCTAGAAGACCCTCATGCTAAGGAGGGGAAGGAGAAAGAAATGGAGAAGAAAGAAATGAGAGGCATTCTGGGAAATGGGTCCAAGGATCAGAGAGGGTTCTGCGATGCACTTGAAATCTCCTGACACACTTGGTATTTTCATACTGGGGGGAGATGCTGGGTGTTTTGCCTTGGTGTTTCGGTGGGTTTTGGCCAACGTGTCTCCAGGTTCTCAGGGTTTCTGCACCAAGGGCAGAATCTATTGCATCGCCTTTCCTGCTCGTTAGCGGAGAGCGGGGAGTCTGGGTCAGTCCTGCCGTGTCCGGCCGTTACGGCGGGGAGACTAACCAGCGTAGTGGACCGCTTTGATGAAGACGCCAGATCGCGGCGTCATCCTCACCCTCCGGTTCGCCCCAGAGCACCGGGAACAAGCCGCATGCTGGAAGCACGTTAGACCCCGCTGAAAGGCAGCAGCTGTTTGACAACTCCGATGCACAGCAGCGCAGAGCAGGCAGTGCAGGCTGCCCTGTCCAGTGGGAACTGCAATTTCCCCTGCTGCAAGACCTCCTCCTAGGTCAAAAGACAGGAGGCTGCAACACTGCAGTGCCTTATATCCTGCTGCGATTTTGATCCTTCTGTGGGTGACAGTGCTGCCAACACCTCTCTCCAGTTTCCTCAGCAGTCTCCAGTCAAAATGGAGAACTGGACAGGGCCTCTGGTCCATCACATCCAGTATTGCATGCCGTATGATCCCCTTCATAAACGGATCAAAGCTCTGATCACAGAGCCCCGGCCCTGCCTGGCTTGCAGGCACCGAAGGGGTGACTCTATCCAAAGCAGTAAGGCTGGAGCGATTGTGTAAACTGTTTTCTTCCCGTGAGCCCGGCTCTCAAAGGAGATTAAATTACAGGTGTTTGTGCCCGGTTGCACAATTCATCCCTCCTGCTGCAGGTGCGTCACAGGTGATGTCAGCTCCTCAGCCAGCAATCGACCTTGACAGCTCCTTTCACACATCTGACTAGGACCTCAGCCTTTCCTTCCTGATCACTGGCCCAAGGCAAATGCCAAGGGGAATTTATTGTTCTGCAAAGCATTTCTACTTGCCCCAGGCGAGAGGGGTCCTATACCTGGCCTAGATGAGGAAATGCCAAGCCTCAAAGTCAGCACTGCTCAATAATTAGGCTTTGCCTTCCCTTCCCTTCATTTCTGACTGCTAGCTGAGTGGAGTGCCCTGCTGTGATCCAAGCCAGGATGCTGGTGCAGCTTGCTCTCATGGCCCAGCTGTAACACTGGCTCCCTGCTCCAGCAGGTCTCCAGGCAGCAGCCAAAGCTAAAGTAAAACTGATTTACAGCAGAAGAGCAGTGTTTACAGCAGTGTAAGAGCATTTGTGCAGCCTGGTGCTGCTTGGCCCATCAAGGCAGAAAACACGTGGGAAGGGGACATCCAAAGCTCATAAGCAGCTCTGGGTGTTCATGTCCAGCCCGAGATACATCGCGTGGTGGACGTTCCAATGGTTCCTCCACCCGGCTGTGCAGGCTCATAAGATTTCACGTTGTGGCAACGAGCTTTGCCCAGTCAACAGCCAAAGTAGGCAAGGAGACAGAGCGGAGTGGGTAGAGCCAATGACTTGGCTATTTGGATTTGGAAGGCAGATTGTCTGTGGTCTCTGTGGGTTGCAGGTCTGGATCATGGACAAGAGTAATGGTGCTTGCTTTGGACAGCCAGGAGTTACCTGGCTGGGAGAGTGGTGAAGATGAGGACATTGTTAGTTTTACTGTTGCCGGTGTAGGTGTGTGTCTGCCATGTACCCCACCACATTTTATCAGGTGTGACTGGGGGTCTGAGGACACCTATTACCATGTTTACTCAAATACGAAACAAGGTTTTTTCCCCTAGCTCTTGTCTTATAATTGCAGGCAAGGAAACTTCATTAAATACATTGTATATCATTAAGCAGCTGCCAAAAGCAGCATATGCTCAGTAATGGAAAACAACTATGAAGTTGATTAAATGCAGCCAACATTGAGCATGACTATAAAACATGTGGTCCATGTTGGGCAAACATACTGATTTTTTTTTCCGTTTCCAGGGCCAAATCAGTTCTGAATCCAGTTCTAGATCCAGGTTTGGGGCCTGCACATAGGATGCCTGACATGGATTTGGTAACATCCGAAGCCCCAGGCTGATGAGTCTGGGAAGGAGAAAACTTGCTGGTGTGTAGTTTCCCGTGCCTCTCCCCTGTGCATCAGGTAAGTGTGGTTTTCTCTGACTTCACCATCGCTTTGAGGAAGAAACAGGCTTGTTAGTGGGTGGTCTCTAGTCACACTACCAGGAAGGTCTCGCCTGCCATGCCTTTTCTGTTAAATGGTTTGTTATTGGGAGGAAGATGGTTGGTCCCATCCCCCTAGGTGCCTTCCTTTGAGTGTCCCAATTGTCCTTCCTGCTTGGGGCTCTGCCGAGCACTTTGGTGCTTGGGCCCACTAGATTTGTGATGGAGGGGATTGAGATGTCGTCTTTGCCCGAGCGTTCCCTACTGCGTTCTTGCCTTACTTACGCATCTTCCTGATTGGCGCTGTCCTGTGCCCAGGCATCTGACTCTCTACTGGGGCTCTACACTTGCTGTAGGCCCACCGGTCATTAATTCTTGCTTCGCTTGGTCCTGCCAGATACCAGTCTGTGCCATAGATGTCCGGTGTCCATGAAGCTTTTGCTGGTAAGTCCCCGGACCTTTGCTGGTCCTGGGTCTCACTGAGAACCCCTTCCTGGGGCATCCATCAA
>NW_017728906.1:201955418-201984303 GCF_001723895.1 Crocodylus porosus | reverse complement strand
CTGTGGGCTGGGGTTGGGGGTGGTGCCGGGCTCTTCCCGGTAGGGGGCTGGGTTGTACTTGGGGTGGGTGGTAGAACTAGCAGCAGGGGCTATGGCGGGGGTGAGGCTGCAGCCACCCCAAAATTCATTGTAGCCCGCCTCCCAGAGCTGCTGCCACCAGCCGGGGAGAGCCCAGCACCACCCCTGGTCCCAGCCTGCAAGGGCAGCCCACCCTGTAATGCACACAGATCCAGGGGGCACATGTTCCCCATGCCCTCCTGGCTCTATCCCAGCTGTGCAGCGCCTACCCCTGCCCCAGCTCTGCTCCCCCTCCTACTCCCTCCCTCAATGCTGGGGCCTTGATCTGCACCCCCTCACACCCCTTCCCTCACAACAGACTTACCAGCCAGACCCGCCTGCTCTCCATGCTGCTGGGCTGCACTCCTGGCTGTCTGCATGCAGCAGGTATGGACAGGGCATTTATCAGCGACATTATGGGCCGCATCAGCCAAAAAAAAGCTGATTTCCAATACTGTCAATTTTCCTTATATCAGTGCCAATCCGATAAGGGACTGACGTATCCGTACACCTCTAGTCATTAATTGTACGGTTCAACCCATTCACAATATGAGTCTCCCAGACTGCTTTCAATAGTCACCGACCTCCATCACCTTCATCACCAACCTCCCGCAGCTCTTCTTCTGCTCCCTGATCTCGAGAGCCGTCTTATCCCTTCAAGCTATGCCAGCATGAATTCACGTTGGCGTCAAAGGCTCATGCTGTGAGCTGACTGCCTTTATTAGATCTGCTGCATCGCTAATGGGGGGATATTACCCTAAGTAGATTCATTAAAAGCCAATGTGGGAATTAGATCAGCCCTGCCAGGAGCAGCTCATTGCACTGAACAGCTGCTGTCTCGCAGCTTGCCTCAAGTCCCAGGACCCCTGTGATTAATGTCACCCATTCGGAGGGCACCACATGGCTGTGCTGCAGCACGCGTCTGAGGGGTGTTGTGTTGAGTTGTAATGAAAGGCTCCTGGAGCCTTACAGCCATTTAGGCTGCGCTTCAGTCCAAGACAGGCCAGGGCATTTCAACCACTGCTTCCTGCACTGAGCCTCTCATCAGCGAGAACCAGAAGGACACGAGCTCCAGACTCATGTCTGCAGCTATTTTTCTACCTACCCTGACCCCATTTTTCCCCCTGGCTTTCTGCACTGGGATAGAGTCCATGCAATGTTTGGGAACCCGGGAGCTCGTGCCCTAAGATGGTGGTGATGCTTTCTGGCATCCAAATGGGTGTTGGGAGTTAGAGCTGGGACAACGCAAGGAAGCAGCTATGCAGGAAGGTGCTATACAAGGGTTATAAAACCAAGGGTTTTTTGCCAGAAAAGAAACGGTGGAAGAAAATGATGAAGGATCGTCTACATTAGGAAGCCGCTGCAGCCACAGCTTTGCTGGCAGAGCGAAGTCGGCCGCTTCCCCTATTAAAGACATTGCATATGCCAGCAGAGGCTAGCTAGACCACCTCCCCAAAGGACACGAGCCAAGGCAGATGAAGCCCTCTTTTGCCAGCATGGCGATGTCCAGATGGAGCGTTATTTCAGAGCAGCTGCATCAGCAGGGGTGCATCTCCTCCTTGCCAGTTGTGCCACCCCGACTCTGTTGTGTAACCGCAGCAAAGATCACAGCCGCTCAAGAGAACAACCCAGTGCCCGTAGGAGTCTGTGACTAACAGCCCGAGGGCCCTGACCAACAGACAACACGCGCCTGCGGCATGTCCAGGATTTCCTCTTCTCCTTGCCGTACACTTCTCTGTTCTCAGGGGTTTTAATTCTACCGAAGGGACAAAGAGAGGAAGAAACAAAAGGCCTCGTTAGCTGTGAAAGCTCAGCCTCGCTGCCGGCCCCCACACGCAGTGGCTCAAGGCTGCCACGGACTAGATCGGTTGCACAATCTTGGTTCGGGGGAAGAGATGACTTTCCCCGGCGTTACACTGACCAGGGGTCAAAGCAGATCTCATCCTGCAAGTCAGGCTTGTTGGGTGCATGGGGAGACTGTCCCTTCTCAAGGTCCTGGGTACCGCCGGGAGCGGTGCTGGCGAGTCGGCAAGGCCTGAAAACACCAGGAGAGGTTGATGCACAGGGAAATCTGTGCAGCGCAGGCGCAGGGGGATCCACCTGCTGATACTAGAGGCAGCAGCTGAGTTTAGTGCGGGGGGATATTGTCCGCAGCCTGGACTCAAAGTGGCACTTCCTAGGGAAGGTGCGACGGTGGAGCTCTGCGTTAATCCAGGCGACAGCCTGGGGAGGAATTTGCTGACCCTTGCAAATAAAGCTGCCTAACACAGAGCCCCACAGGCCCATTTCCTGCCCCCACAGGGTGAGGCTGTGTCCTGGGAACCCTGCTGGATTGGATGCTGTGGGGAGAGCAAATGTATTTGCTTATTAAATAATCCCAGAGTGGAGGCTCCTGCTCTGAAGAGCACCCTTGTCCCCCAGGGAGGGGGTGCGGGCGCAGCAGTGCTTTGATTTGGGAAGGGGAGGGGAAGTGGAGTCCTTTTCCAACGTTATGTTGGGGTTGGTTTTTTTAAGAAAGTCTGTTAACAAAGGCTGGCAGAAGCTGCGGGCTGAGCGAGATAGGCCGATGGACCAGCAGCAACAGCCGCACCCCAACAAACTGCCCCTGCCGGGCACTGCGGAGACAAGAAAGGCCAAGTGAATTTCTTTGGAACAGTGCAAACTTTGGAGGCGGTTTTTTAAGGAAGAAACAATGCAAGTCGCTAGCAGGATGCAATCATAGGGCTTTTTCTGCACAGGAGGATGACTTAATGCTCTTCCTCTCAGCTGCCATGTGCTGCACACACAAGGGAGAAGTGCTTGGTAGCCAAAAAGGCATCTGCCCCTTCTCACTGCCCGGCAGAAGGTGCTGTAACAGGGCCTGGTTTTCCCAAAGGGTGCCCCCAAATCCCAAGGGTCTTCTGAAAAGCTCAGCTTTCCGATCTGACTTCCCCTTTGCTCCCCAGGATGCGAATTTCTGCTGTTAAAGCCATGGGTTTCACTGAGGGTGTCTCGGGGATGAATGTAGCCCAGGGACAAACATCCTTTCAGGCCAAGAACAGAGAGCACTATAGCAATCCTCGATCCTGATGGAGCCTCACAGGCTTTTACAGACATTGTGTAACCAACACCGCTCCCCAGCCCTGCGATGCAGCCACTTCTGGAGCAGAACGAGGCAGGTGTTGTGCACAGCTAAGCAAGCACTACCCTGTAGCATGTGCACGCTGGGAGTGGAGAATAAAGAGAAACTTCTGTGTTGAAAGAATCAAAGAACCGTAGCGGTATACTATGGAAAGTTACAGAGGACTACCTGGCAGCTAGCATTGTAAAATGGGACCGCTATAATGCACTGCCGGTGACGTGTAGGTCTGTGCACCAGAGTTAGGAGGATTCCCTCTGGATCAGGGAAGGGAACACGGGAAGATGGGCATTTTTGTGGGTCCTACCTGTAAATTGGACAAAATCAGGAGTGGAAGCAGGGCTATACGAAATGAAATGAGCTGCTTCTGCAGACATTCAGGAGCCCGGCTCTGCCCCTTCCACACCAGCTCACGGGACACATCCGTCGCCTCATTCCCATCCCTCAGCATTTCCTATTGAGGATGGGATAGACATGCCCAGATCCCAGCCCAGAGCAGCACCCAGGTAACTTTCAGCACCTGCCCCTGCCACACATGACAAATCTCCTACACATATCATCCCCCGTCCTCTGCCAGCTCTGGTGCCAGGCGCACAGCACTACTGATTCTCAGGTGGTCAACCCCAAGGAAAAGTGACTGTCATGAGTCCTGCGCTTGTGCTGGGGGTTGGACGAGCCGCGGTCCTGTCCTAGACTACAGCCAGGCATGCTGCTGGGCATCCAGAAACAGTAAGTGAGAGATAAGTCTGCTCCTGGAGACCCTCAGCCCCCTTTTGGGAAAGCACCAGGAACTCTATGGTAACACTGAGATGTCACTTCTTTACCCCCAATGACCCTGAAACCCTTTCCAAAGGGAGGCCAGTGTCCTATCCCCACTTCAAAGGTGGAAAGACTGAGGCACAGAGCTGTGCCATCTCTCACTTCAGGTCAGCCAGCAACCCCGCCGCGCAGAATCCAGGTCTCCTGAGGCCCCAGGCCCCTGGGTGAAGCATGCGAACATCTGTACCCACATCTGCAGAGTCCGGCAGAGATCAGCGCCGCCTGTGATTCTTTCCATCGCGGTCGCAGAGGGGTAAAACTCGCTCTACCAAAAAGGTGACCGACTTGTATTTGGTTCCCTGGCCTGTATCTACCAGGACGGACACGCAGCAAAGGGGATAGAGGAAAGAGAAAATACTGCTTCCCTCCCCCCACACCTCGTACCAATCCAGATCCCCAGCCTTTCCTATGGACTCACTACCCCTCTTTTCTTCCACATCCTTTATCCACCCTGTCTATTCAGTTTGCAACCTCTTTCGGACAGGGATTGCCATTTAGGCACATGTACGGCACCTAGCACGCTGAGGGCCTGAGGTGCCGTGGACACGCACACCCAGGGTGCTGCTTTGCAGAGAGCGAACGACTCGAAAGCAGACGGGAAGACGGCGACTCAAGCAAGGCGCGTGCATTCATGCGAGCGTGCCGTGACAGATGCTCTACAACCCTCCCGCTGCCTTGCTCGGTGGCCGCTCGAAGGCTTTCCCCGGCTTCCTCGCCCCTGCCAAGGCTGGAAGAAGGGGAAGCTTGTTCTCCCTTTCGTCAGGGGGCTGGCGCTGGAGCTCATGCTAAATGCAGCAATGCCAAAGGTTTCCCGCGCTGCAACAGCACGCAGCTGGTGTCTCCCGCTGCACAGCTCAGCAGAAGCCTGCGTCTTTCCCAGGAGCCCGCTCCCCCGACGGAGGGGGCCCGTGGCTGGCACCAGCTTTGTCTTCTGTGTGAATGGCTGGCTCCAAAAAGCCTTTAGCAGAGAAGCTTTTGAACCATGTTTCCAGGAAGCCTCTGATAAAGATCCAGCCAGGGTCTATCCTGGCTAGAGGGAAAACCAAACTAAACAGATGTGCCGGGGACAGTGGAGCCAGCTGGCCAACACAGCACTCTGCATTGCCATGGAAGGGACCCCGGCACGGGCTGAATGAGCTGGTACCTGCCCACACGCTGCACTCACGCTCCTCCAAAGGCTGAAGAGCTGAGACCTTCCTTGAGCGAACAACGACCTGTGCAGGCAACAGCCAGACCGACTGACAGGCCTGATAACTCAGACAAGGCGTGATCAGTCTCTTTTCAGCACAACAGGGCGTTCACTCTGGATCGTAACGATGGCCGGACGGTTAACCACTGCCCTGCTGGTCCTCTTAGCAGGAGCCTCCAGCTATTCAGATGGGAGCGGAGCTCATGCTTAGCACGGCTGCTGTTTTGTTCCCAGCTTTCTGCTTTCTCTTGGCGCACAGACGCATTGCTGGACTCAGCCCGGAGGCATTGTAGGGGCTTTGGCTTAGTGCTGATGGGTCCAAACGGGAAGCACAGTCCAGAATGGCTCAGCCAACGAGGGGAAGACAACATCCGAATAACGGTCTGCTTCTGCCCAGCACTTTATCGCTACAATTGCCAGGGCTGCTGGCAGCCGGTTGGGCCTGGCCGGGTTACTAGGGGCTCAGACCCCTCTGAAGCTGAAGTCTGCGGCTCTCCTTGCATGCAGCTGTCAGCTCCAGTTTTCTCTGCTGCCACAGTGTGTACCGGGGGGTCTTCTAACGAAGCCCCAGCACTTGGCCTGGGGCCTGCCGGTCCCCTCCGGCTGGTCAGCAGAGAAGCCTGCAGCTGCCCTAAGCCCTCTCCAGACCCCGAGCGGCCCCCTGACCCCAGCTCCTGGCCACGATGCACATCTGGACTCTGGTTGCAAGCGGTGACACTAACCACCAGGCCAGGCTGCCGTCAGCCCAGCCCCTCAACTTCCTAGCACTCTCCACCTTGGGGAGTGAAAACCAGGGGCCACATCCTGCTTCCATTTCACCCAGTGGAGTTGCGCTGAGACGGCAGACAGACCGTGCTGCCACAGAAATGCGGCGAGCTCTGGGGAGGGGAAAAGCAACCACCATTTAACACCACGCAGCAGGTTAGGACAGGAAGTGAAAGGCAGCTGTGTGCAATGCCCAGCTCTAAGCCACGCTGACCAGGGAGGGGGCACCAAGGGAGCTTTTTGGATGCTTGTCCAGCAAGGCTCACAAGATCCGGGCCTGTGCACCCATGCTGGGAAGCTCCCATGAGCTGCCTGCCTCCCCCCCTCAACCTTGGCTAGGCTGCTGGAGGATGCTTTGGTCCCACCAAGTGCTTGAGCAGGAAACCAAGGCTGAACTGGGAGACGGTCTCTGGGGCAGCACATCCCCCAGCAGCCTTGCACGTGGGGAGCAAGGTGTCTAAGGCAGATGACCCCAAACCAGCTCTCCTAAGTCCCAACCCCAATGCCGCTCTTCCCTCATGCTGGCGTGACCCCCGTAGATGCACACACAGGGGCATGGAGCTGTCGCGGGGGGGGGGGGTGCAGAGGGAAACACCTGCATCTCTCCAGCGGCCATCCTGGGCTTCCAGCCAGCAAGGGCCGGAGCTGCACTGCGCTTCCCTGCAGCATTTAAGTTATTGCTCCTGACAACTGAGTGCTCTTGCCCGCTCTCAGCCTGCCTTTCTCGAGATGTTTACTGGGCTGAGCTGAGAATCTCCTTCTGGCCAGAGTCCTCTCCAGGAAACGCTTCTTCTGGGAATCCCAATAGCGGTCACAGCGTCTCTTTAGGGTACGACCAGCCCCAGACCTCACTCTTCGGTCCTGCGTGGACCAGCAAGGAAACAGCCACAGCCCCATGGCAGAACGGGGACAGGACAGGTGCAGGGGCACTGAAGGCAGGGGATGGGCTTCCCCCCTCCAGCTGCCTGCTCCATAGTTTGCTTGGGGGCCAGTTTTGGGGGAAGGGACTGGCGGGAAGTGGCTCTGATGGTCAGCGCTGCTCATCAGCCAAAGAGCCCTGGACTTTGCTGCAGACAGGGCTGAAGCTGTCCCTTGCCCCCATAGGTAAATAACTGCACAAGGAAAGCAAAAATTCCCTCCCATCCGGACTGTGCTGGCCCCCACGCAAACAAGGCCCTGACACAGCACCGTGGTGCCAGGATGGGCACACCTGAGAGACGCTGTTGTTGACCTCCTGCCTCCGGCTAAGAGGGTTGTCGGTGAGGGAGAGGGTCCCGAAGCAGCAGAGAGCAGCCCAGGTTACTCTGGGTACAGGAGAGGGCAACGGTGATGGTAACAGAAGAGGCAGGTGGAGGGTACAGACCACTGGGGGGAAGGTGAGCTCATAGGGAGCCACATTTTCCTCTCCAGGAAGAAGCCATCCATCCAAGGAGTCGAAACGTTGGAGGGCAGGGCTTGGATTCAGAGTGGCCTGGACAAATCGGAGGATTGGGCCAAGAGGAATCTCATGAGGTTCAACAAGGACAAGTGCAAACCTGGCTAGACCAAGCCTTGGCTGGGATGATGTTGTCGGGGCTGGGCCCTAGGACTGAGCCCACCAGCAACTATTATCTCCCTTCAACAGCTCAAGGGAGGCCACAACAGATGGCAAAAGAGGAACAGGAGTGAAGGTTAAGAACCAGGATGCCAAGGGAGACACTGAACAGAGCGACCCGGCCATCAAGCTGAGTTAGAGGGACTTCAAAGCGAACTGGGCTGACGTTTTCCACGTTTCCAAAATGTACTGGGCACGCGCGCCGCTCTGGGGACGAGGGGGCAGAGGGGAGAGAAGAGCACGGGGCTCCGGGAGGGCTCTTCTCCGGGCGCAGCAGCTGCACGCCTGCTGGCCCTGCTCTGGCGCTAGAGGAAACGGGGTTGGTTTCACTTTTACTAGTACAAAGTGTCCAGTTTCCTGCTTTTGGACCTAAATTTATCCCTGAGCTATACTTGTATTTCCAAGTAATTCGCAGTTTTGCAGGGGGGCAAAAAAACCTGCCCTGCAAATCGCAGAGTCCCCATGGGCCTTGGCAGATCTGGGGACTGAAATGCGGAGGATTGTTTTGATCTGAGTTTTCCTGCATCACGCTGATTTCCACCCCCCCCACATCGTCCCCTGACTCCAGCGCCTGGAGATTTAAGGGCTAAAGCAACCTGGAGGCTTGTTTTACAGCTCAAGTGCTGGCAGCACTGCAGTCCTGACATGTCTTGCAGGCGTGTGGCTCACAGCGATGGCACCAGGCAGGACAGCGCGACTCCACCTACGTAGAGCGGTGCCTCGTGGGTTGATGTCCTGTCACTCCTCACCCTAAGTACTCAGCATTGAAGCAGGACTCCCTTGATCCCAAGACAGAATACAATCACTTGTGGCCGTGTCCAGGGCACTGGCAAGGAGAGATCCACGACTAGTCTAGGCCGTGCCCCAGACTTGCCACCCGGCCTTGGGTAAAGCGCCAATGGTCCTTATTCCAGAGGTGCGGGACAGCCACATCTGCCCTGGAAGTCAGAGGGAGCCTCGGTGCTCAGCACCTTTGGGGAAAAAAACCAGCGACCTGCTTTCCATGCCCCGGTGTCCTTGTCTGTAAAAGAAAGAGATATATATGCCCCACGGGCATATCACAAAGCTAGGGGCACTGACAGACCTCCCTGTGCCCTGGTGAGATAGAGCCCGGTGTAAGAGATACATCCTGGGGTAATTCCCCTGGGCTTGGGAACGCACAGCTCTCCACAGGGCCGGATCATACTGACATACAGTCGGACAGGCCGAAGAGAGCCCAGCCTGGAGGATGAGAGAGAAGGCGGCAAGGAAAACAGGCACCTGGAGGTTAGGCAACTTGCCCAAGGTCACCCAACAAAGTCAGTGGTGGGACTAGGAGCAGACCCCCTGTATCCAGCTGCACAGAGCTGGGACCCAAGCTGTGCTTCAGAGTTAGCCACAAGCTCCAAGAGTTTCCTGGAGCCAAGTAAGTGCTAGGATTACTTCGACTGACAGGCTGGGCAGCTGCTTTGCAGCAAAGGACCTGGGGAGACAGGGGACAAGAAGGTGAATAGGGGCCAGCAGTGCGCCCTTGTTGCCAAGAAGGCGACTGGCATCCTGCGCTGCATTGGTAGGAGCATTGCCAGCAAGTCAAGGGAAGTGATTCTTCCCCTCTATTTGGCACTGGGGAGGCCACATCTGGAGTCAAAACTGTGTCCAGTTTTGAGTCCCCCACTACAGAAAGGATGTGGACACACTGGAGAGGGTCCAGCAGAGAGAAGTGAAAACGCTCAAGGGGCCAGGACACATGACATACGAAGAGAGGCTGAGGGAACTGGGCTTCTAAAAAGTTTGAAGAAGACAAGACGGAGGAGATTTAATAGCAGCCTTCATCTCCCGCAGGGGGTTGCAAAGAGGATGGAGCTGGGCTGTTCTCCGTGGGGGCGGACGACAGGACAAGGCGCAATGGGCTCCCGTTGCAGCAAGGGAGGTTGAGGTTGGACATCAGAAAAAACTCTCTCACGAGGAGGGCAGTAAAACACTGGAAGAGGTTACCCAGCGAGGTGATGGACTCTCTGTGCTTGGGGGTGTTTAAGACCTGGGTAGACAAACCTTGGCTGGGATGATGTAGCTGGGGCTGGTCCTGATTTGAGCAGGGGGTTGGACTAGATGTGACCCCCTGAGGTCCCTCCCCCCGCCCCCAGACTGGCTTTTCTGCACAGGTGCCCAGCTTCAATGGGGTGGGGCAGGCTGGTGCTGCATCTACATCTCCTCGTAGAGGCTGGAGATGTAGGTTGGAGCCCCCCCAAGGCTGAGGAAGGACTTGAACCCCAGTCTCTCACCTCCGGCCCGTTATTTAGAACATGGGAACTGTCCTTGTTGTTTGAAAAGCAAGTGGTTCCAATGGCATTTAATTCCTAATGGATTTAGGCACTTCAATCCCATGTTAATCCCTTCCTGCATCTTGCCCTAAGCCATACAGGAAGTCTAAAGTACAGCAGAGGACTGGAATCGGGTCTGAACGCCCCCTAAATGCCCGTCTCCCACCTCTCCTCTGCTGTGACAGCTTTGCACTTTCCCTACAGGCATCTCTCCAAGCCCTGAAATTACTCCAGGCTCGGCAACAAACAGGGGGGAGCATTTTCCTTGCCGGTGTCTCTTTTCCTGGAGTTAGTCCATTCACACAGCAAATATTTATGTCAGCAGAAATTGTTAACACAGCCTCCAGCTGGGGTATTCAAAGAAGATCGGCCTTTTGTAGTCACATCAAAGCCATTGCAACTGCATGGTTACACTCTGGTTACAGAAAGTGGGGGGAGGCACGGCTTTTCTGTCTGCTTTCTGTGTGCAGAAAGGAGTTTGAAGTAGCTCAGCTATTCCCCAAATTCATCTCCCAGGCAGGCTGCTAAGAAGCACGGTCCCAGCTGGGAACACAATGCTGATTTTTTAATCATATCGCAGCTGAGACATCTGAATGGATTGTGAACAGGGGCTGGAAATTATCCGTCCCTTTGAGTCTCAAGGTGCAGAGCAGATCTCCAAGAGGTTGGTGGGGCTTGATGCAGGGGTACCTGGCCGGGACTCTGTGGGCTGCATTACGGGGGGTCAAACCACGTTATCTCAATGGCCTCTTTGGACCTCGAGAGCTGTTCACAGAAGGATCATCAGAAAGTAGGGCTGGAAGGGACCTCACAAGGGCCATAGAGAAAAGCCCATCTCCATCCTCTTTATAATCAGCTCCCAGGCATTTGAAGACTGCTCTCAAATGTCATCTTCTTGGACTGTCGATGTCGTCTTCTTGGACTTCCAGAAGGCCTTCGACACAGTGTCCCACCCGACGCTGGTGGGCACGCTGAGGGGCTGTGGCATGGACGAATGCACGGTCACACGGGCGGCAAACTGGCTCCAGGGGCGCCCCCAGAGGGTGGTGGTAGGCGGGCCGATGTCGACCTGGGGGGGTGCGGGCAGTGGAGTCCCCCAGGGCTCGGTCCTTGGCCGGTGCTGTTCAACATCTTCATTAGCGACCTGGACAAGGTGGTGGAGAGCACCCTGTTCAAGTTTGCTGGTGACACCAAGCTGGGGGGTAAAGTGATACACCGGCAGGCAGGGACCGCATCCAGGCAGAGCGGGATAGGTTGGAGAAGTGGGGGGATCTGAACCAGATGCGGTTCAACAAGGACAAGTGCAGAGTGCTGCACCTGGGGAGAGGGATCCAGCATTATGGTTATAGGTTAGGGGCTGCCCCTCTCGGCAGCACAGAGGCAGAGAGGGATCTTGGAGTCAGCATTGACTCCAGGATGAATATGAGTCGCCAATGCGACGAAGCACTAGGCAGAGCCAACCGCAGCCTGTCCTGCATCAACGGGGGCATCACTACCAGCTCCAGAGAGGTCTTGCTCCCCTCTATGCGGCGCTGGTCAGGCCGCAGCTGGAGTCCTGTGTCCAGCTCTGGGCGCCGCACTTCAGGAGGGACGTGGGGAACCTGGAGAGGGTCCAGAGGAGGCCACTTGCATGGTCGGGGGCCTCCGTGTCCAGCCCTGTGAGGAGAGGCTGAGGGACCCGAATCTCTTCAGTCTTCACAAGAGGAGACTGAGGCGGGATCTCGTGGCTGCCGCCAACCTTATCAGGGGCCAGCAGCAGGGACTCGGGGAAAGTCTGTTCACCAGGCCCGCCTTGGGGTCACCAGGAACAATGGCCACAAGCCGAGGGAGGAGAGGTTTAGGTTAGATATTAGGAAGAACGACTTCACTGTAAGGGTGGCCAGAGCCTGGAATGGGCTCCCCGGAGAGGTGGTGCTCTCACCTTCCCTGGACATCTTCAAGAGGAGACTGGGCAGGCACCTGGCTGGGGCCTTATGACCACTCCACCCCCAGTGCTCCTTCCTGCCCATGGCGGGGGTCGGACTCGATGATCTGTCCAGGTCCCTCCTGACTCAGTGAGTCTGTGGCTCTATGAAATCCCCCTGCAGCCTGGTAGTGAGCAGCCCACCTTTCTCCCACTGGGCTCATGTCCTGAACAACACGCTGTGCCTCTCTACTGTGCGCTTTTGCATCCCTAGATAGGATGTCTGCAAAGATCGGACTCCGGTACCACACCGGGAGCAGTGTACCCCACGCATAAACCTGCAGTCTAAAGCCTTGGATCAACATGGCATTAACGTGGCGCTTATTCTTCTGCTGACTGGAGACTGGTGAGACCACTCGGAGTAGCACCCTCCCGCAGAAAGGATGTGGACAAGTTGGAGAGAGTCCAGCGGAGGGCAACAAAAATGGTTTGAGGGTTAGGGCACATGACTTGTGGGGAGAGGCTGAGGGAACTGGGCTTACTGAGTCTGCAGAAAAGAAGACCGAGGGGGGATTGAATAGCAGCCTTCACCTCCCTGCAGGGGGTTGCAAAGAGGATGGAGCTGAGCTGGTCTCAGTGGGGGCAGATGACAGGACAAGGAGCAATGGGCTCAAGCTGCAGCAAGGGAAGATGAGCTTAGATATTAAGAAAAACTCTCTCACGAGGAGGGTGGTGAAGCCCTGGGCCAGGTTACCCTGAGAGGTGGGGGACTCTCCATCCTTGGAGGCTTTGAAGTCCCAGCTAGACAAAGCCCTGGCTGGGATGATGTAGTTGGAGCTGGTCCTGCTTGGAGCAGGGGTTGGACTAGATGTGACCCCCTGAGGTCCTTCCCACCCTCCAAATACCTCCTGCTTCAGAAGAACAGAAACTTGGCCAAAAATCTCTCTCTCCAACGGGCTGGACTGAAGTCTGCAAGAGCCTGAGCCTGGGGGGTGCACTATGAAACCTGATAACACCCTGCCAAAACTAACAGGGAACGAGGCAGAGAATGATGACCCCCTGGCCAATGCTGCTGTCTTGCTCTCCCCTGGGCAACATGCAGGAAACACCCATGGACTTCACTGTGTTGTGCACCCGTGCAAACAAAGCTAATACCAGCCGGCTACTAAGCGCACCTCTCCTCTGCCTTCATTATCGTCAGAAGCAAAGCAGGCACCGAGTCCCTCCCAGCATGGAGAGCTGGGGCGAGGAGCATCCCTCACTTCCAACCCCCTGCCTCTATCTGCACCCCACCAGCTCCAGGACCAGCCCCACTCCCCACCAAGGCCACTTTGGGGGTAGGCAGGGAGGGCGACTGTCAGCAGGAAGCCAGGAAGGCTCTGCAGGGGTGGGACCGCCGATGGAGGAGGAGAGGTGACCTCAGGGGCTTACGCCAAGGTTTCACCAGGTCACTTCATATGCACTTCACATTATTTGCAGCAGCTGCCTGCTTCTGACTGTCCAACACGCTGCAGAGACAGCAGATGCCTGCAAAGGAGGCTGGCAGACCCTGCTGAGGGCCTCACGCCAGCTCGGCAGCATCACCCACCATAGGAGGTGGGTCCAGACTGGTATCCATCCCCCGCAAGGGGCTGCCGCCCTACCGCAGACACCACCCCGCTCTAATCACCATACAGGTGGCCACTGGCAACCCAGCACCCCCGTGGGACCGGAGCTGCAGCCCCAGGTGCCCAGCACAGACCTGACACCTGTAGATGTCCGAAGGAGACGGAGAGGTGATCCTGTTGCTGTGATGGACCGGGCGAAAGGCAAGCATCCTTGTGGGCGATGCCTTTCACCGGACCGACTCTATGGCTGGGGGAGACAGGCCAACTTTTGCAGGGAGGGAGATGGAGGCAGTTTAACCCCTCGTTGCCCACCCCTTCCTGCTTTGAGACATCCCATCCCACGTGGTGATAGCATCTTGCCCTTCTGGCCCGCTTGCCCCTCTCCTTCAGCCCCTGCCCTAAAGGGCAATTAATAAACCAGGCACAAGTGAAAGGAGAAGCGTGAGCTCCAGGGGGCTGTCAACAGGATGAGGAGGAGCAAGAGGGACTCTTCCCCTGCCTGGCTGGGAAGAGGGAAAGGAACCTGCCAGGAAGCCACGGGGCCATTCCCTGCGGGCCCTTCAGGAGAGCAGGGATGGAGGAAACATCCTCTCCTTGCTTTGCAGATTATTTCCTGACAGGACAAGTCAAGAGTTCACGGGTCTACTGAGATGGACAGAGGTAATGCAGCCAACAGGAAGGCAAAGCAACCCCAAAAACAATAGGCTGCACCGCCCGCTCCTTTGCACTCCTGCTAGGCAGGGAGGGGGATCACACCCAATGCACGTGACCATGTCCCTCTTCCGCTCGTGTGTTGCCCCATGACATCTTCGATTCTGCAGAACAGCAACGGCAGCAGACAGACGTGGCCACAGCAGAACCAATGGTTTTCCTTTGGTCTTGAGATGCCCGAGTCCCAGGCTGTGAGCAGGAAGGGACAGGGGCTGCGAGCCGGCGCCAAGACGCTTCACTTCTCCAAATCATTGTTATGGCTACTGGACGATGAGCCTGCCTTTCTGCAGCATGTATATTGGCATTACTGCTTATTATCTGGACTCTCGCTGTGCCTGGGAGCCCAAGTCACCAACCAGGACCCCATGGTGCTAGGTGCTGTACAAACACTGAATAGAAAGAGGCGATCTCTGTCTCAACTACCTTATCATACAGCGAATTCGGGGCTAGGCCAACCCTGTGTTCCTATCCCTGGTTCACTGAGGGGCTAATAAAAGCCCTGTGGTCATTATGTTTAGTTCTCAATTAAAAACAGCACTCAGATTTACTTACTAAATAAAGCAGAAATAAAGCGTGTAATTTTCCAGGCTCCCCAGAGCATTATTCTGAATTGCTATAGGAATTAATATTTAATAGTAACACTTTGCACTTGGCTCTGGTTTCTGCAGCCCAAAATGAAAATTATCACTCTAGCATGGCTTCAGCTGCAGCCACCCTGGCTGTGCTCAGCAGCTAATCGACAGCAGTGGAAACCCTCGCCGTGCAGGAGTTCAGCCTAGGCGCCTCCATGATGAAGCTGGATGGGAGAAGTGATGTGCCCAAGATTACACAGCAAGGCAGCTGCAGAGCCAAGAGCAGATCTCAGGAGCTGTGGTATCTGCTTCTTGACTCTCAAGTGCCGTTTGGGCTCTCTCAGCATCAAACCTTAAAGAAATGACTATGTATGTCTACTCTAAAACAGCAACAGGGAGGTCTGGCCCTTTAAGAGGGAGCAGGCAGCACTATTAAAGGACCCCAGCTGTGGATATTTAGGTATCAATCATAGAGAAGCAGGATATTTAGGTATCAATCATGGAAGGGACCCAGGAGGCCATCCAGTCCAACCCCCTGCCCAAGGCAGGAGCATGCCCATGCCCATGCCCATGCCCATGCCCATGCCCATGCCCATCCAAAGCTTCCTATACAAATCCATAATCCAAACACTTTGAAAAACTACAGCCAACCGTGACACAACACAAAGCAGAACAAACTGCCACAGGTGAAGCAGGGGGGCCACGGTGGCCACAGGTGCTCAGTACGTGGGGGCCCGAGGGCCCTGGCCTCCCTCGGGAAGAGGGCCATCACTTGAAATCCATAAAACTTTCCACACGTCCCTCCACCTAGCCCCCTTCTGCTCCCCCCAGCAAAAATAAGGCAGTGCTTATGATGGTGGCCAGTGTCCTGCTTCTATAAAAACGTCTTAACATATGCTCAAGAGATCCCAGGTAGAAGCTGGGACTTGTAGTTGGGGGCATGACAACCTCCCCCTCCCCCAGCCTCCCCGACCCTGGACATACCAATCTGACCACGGGGAAAATTTCCTTCCTGACCCCAAATACGGTGTCAATCTGGCCCTGAGCAGAGACGCAAGACCCGCTAGGCAGGAGCCTCCAGCGTTGGTCCCAGCAGGAGCATTGGCACAGCCCAGGCTCCACCCAGCACCTCTCGGGGAGACTTAAAAGCCCCCCAACACATGGAGCGGAAAAGAGGGGCAGGAGCAACTGGCGAAGTCCAGCAGCCTGGGAAATCCTCATCGTACAACACGCCTAGATCATCCCCAACCAGTGTCTGTCCAACCTCTCCTTGAGCCCCCAGCGCTGGAGCGTCCACAGCTTTCCCAGCCGTCTAGCCCTCTGCCTCCCAGCCCTAAGTTTCTCCTGATGTCCAATGCAACGGTAATGTGGGAGTAGCCCTCTAAAAGCTTAAAACCCCAAAGGAAAGAGCAGAGAGGGGCAAACCGGGTGAAGAGGCTGCTTGCAGGTAGGAGGGAACCTAAAACCAAATAGGTTTGCTACCAGGAAGGGCTGCAGTCCTGTGCTGGACCAGAGCCCAAGGGCCCGGAGAAGGGCGTATGGCTTGTTTGCTGGGCGAGGCGTGTGTCTGCAGCAAGGACTCTTCGTGCTTCTGCATTTCAAGGGCTGGCTGAGGAGCTCCTGGGGAGCAGAGACAGCTGACATCACACCTGGCTGTGCTGTGAGGGAGCCACGTGCTCTGCACCCTTGCCTCCCTTCCACCCCGGGTTTGTCAGCGACCCTCCCTTGCGACGCGTCCAGATTTAGGCAGTGTGGTTGTGCCCCCACGAACCGTGTCTTTCCTCGCAGCTGCGTTCTGACTTTTGGTGCGTTTCCAACCCGTCAGGACGAACTACGACAGTACAGCGGCTGCAAGGATCCTCGCTATAAGGGACGTGGGCTGGAAGGGAGCCCCTGGGTCACGAGGGCCAGCCGTCTGTGATCACACGTGAACCCTGTTCACGGATTCATTATACTCCACCTTGAATTTGGTAAGACTTTGTGCACAACCACTGGAAGGATGTTTCAGAGCTTCCCTACCAAGCTGGGTAGAAACCTCCTCATTTCCAGCCTAAACTTATTTAAGGCCATTTTGTACCTATTTCTTCCTGTGCCAGCGCTGTCCATTAGCTCCAGTAGCTTTTCTCCTTGCATTTCTGGAGAGCAACCAGGCTTCACTCTGCCAGGCTACATAGGGCCAGCCCTTTTAGTTCCCTCCTATACGCCAGGCTCTCCCTTCCCCTGAACGTCTCTGCACCTCTTCCATCTGAATTCATGCACACGCTATTCCAGATGAGGTTTCACAAGTGCTTCACACCATGGCATTAGTATTTCCCCGTCTGTACTAGCAATGCCTGGCTCCAATGCATCTAGGATCAAACTTCCAGCCACATCATCTTGGTGGCTGACCCATCCTGGACTAATAGGCCCAGGTCCTTCTCATCCTCAGTTGGCTCCAACTGAGAAGACCCCATCTTTTTACTAATGCCCAAGTGCACGACCTGTACCTTGTCCAATTTAATTGTATCCCAGCTCTATTACTCCAATCCTCAGAAGTCATCCAGTTCTTCCTGTATGATATTCTGATCCTCCTCTGTATTACCAGTGCCTCCCAGCTCTGTAACATGAGCACATTTCTTGGACCGCTCCTACTTCTTGTGCCAAGGTGAGCAATGAAGATGGTACACTAGACTGTTCCCAAGATCGACTTTGAGGAACTCTGCTAGCAACCTTCCTCCAGCCCAAAGTTTCCATCGGCATCACTTAAAGCACAGAGACGTTCCTGCTATAGAGATTGCAGCAAAACCAGCTAATGGACAATCAGTGGCAGTTGTTCTCCTGCTGTTATAATATAAACCCTATTTCTGAACAACATTAAGTATATGAGGAAAAGAAATCCCCCACCAGCATACGCTACATCTATACGGCTTTCCTTTCCTTTCCTTCCCTTTACCAGCACAGCTATTTTTGTTTCATAACCCTACCTAACATGACCGTGACAGCAAAACTTTGCAGGGCAGACCTGACCCCAAATGGACCCATTATGGAGCCCATTATGAATTGGAAAAGTTGAAATCAATCTTAGGATTTTCCCCTAGAAGGGCTGCACCGAGTGGTGATGTTGGTGGGCGGAGGAAAGCATCTTTCAGAGTTCTCCGTCACAGCGAAGTCTCTTTTGGTGGAAGTCACCAACCCACAACTGGACGAGTCTGTAGGTTAGCAACACTCTTGGTTTCCCTGATGAAGCTAAGCTCTCACACGGCTGCATCCACGGTAATACTTGCTTTCACCCGTGGTGGCCTAGAAGACTCCTGCCCAATTCTGGCAAAGGATGATCTGCCCTTAGCAAGTCACAGTTTCGTTTCTGCTCTGCTAGGCTGCACCAGCATGATTCAACCTGGCAAGAATTACAGCAAAGTAACATGAGGCCCCAGGGGGAAACGGGAACCCAGGACTTTGCTGGGATGCAGACGTGTCCCCCGTGTATAATGCACACACCGATTTCACGTGATTTGATGTGAGCAGGATCTCGGTTTTGGAGGCTGCCGGAAACCAGAGGAGTCCGCTCTTGGCGGTGCTACAGATACCCAGGTGACGGTGGGCAAGCCACTTAAGCTGTCTGCACCCTGGGGCTTCCACTAAAATTGGAACTTACCATATTTATCCAAATACAAGATGACCCTGAATTTAAGATGCTCCCCCCCCCCCAGTAATTAGATTCCATACATGAAAAATGTATACATTTATTATAGGCAGGCAAGGTTCTTTGAGTGGATGTCATATCTTTTATTAGACCAACTGAGTAGTTGGAAAAAAAGTCCTTGGCAAGCTTTCGGGTGCAGTCACCCGTCTTCAGGCAAAACTTGGTATAAATTATTTACTTATAAATGTACTGCCATTTTCCAAGTATACAATCTCATTATTGGAGGATCATCTTAAATGCATCCCCCCAGACTACTGCAGGCAGTGGGGGACAAAGGTGATGACGGGGGTAGCAAGGGGACAGGTGGGGGGGCAGATGGGGAGAAGCAGTAGGGGCAGGCAATGAGGGGGGGCGGCAGCTTGCCTCCTGCTGTCTCCCCCCTGTTTAGCCTCCCTCTTGTGCCTGCCCCCTCCAGCCTCAGGCCTCCAGTCCCCTTCCTGTCACCCCCTCCCCTTCCTCCCTCCACGCTGCTTCTGCACCCATGGCCTAGGGCCCCTTCCTCCAATCTCCCTCCCCTTCCTGAGGTCTCTCCCCACCACCTCCCCTGCAGCTCCCCCATACCTTTGCTCTGGTACCAGGAGGCTCCGACCCTGGGGCAGCCTGGGGGCACCGGGCACGGCTCGAGCTCAGTCCCATAGCAGCAGTGCAGCGCCAGCACCACTGCAACAGGGCCAGGCTGGCAGCATGGAGCAAAGGTCAGGGCGAGTGTGGCAGGCATGAAGAGAGGGGGAAAAGCAATGCAGTGGTGGGGAGGGAGACGGGGGCAGGGGGGTCTTGAGGCCGCTGGGCAAGGGTGGCAGGTTGGACCTGGGGTTGGAGCTGCCGCAGCTGCCTGCCCCCCACCTTGTACTCAATTTAAGACAAGGGGCTTGTCCCCCATACTAAATGGGGGAAAAACCTCATCTTTTAATCCAGTAAATACGGTATTTAGTACATTAAGGTAGCAAATAGAGGCCATGCTCAGAGCCTGTTCTGCAAGGCACTATACACTCAATTAAAGAAAAAAAAAGTTGCTGCTCCCCAGAGAGAGAACATAAAGGAAGTCCCCAAATAAAGACAGATGTGATGGGGGCAGGCGGGGGGCAGGAAGACAACCGTGAACAACCGCAGCCCCCGTGCACCTGGTTTGCAGTATGTTGAAAGCATTGCAGCCCAGGTGGGTTTTCAGGCTGGGCTCAGCTCCTGCTAGTTTGCCCTCCTCCTTGCTTTTCCCTTTGTTGTTTTTTATAACTTGACAGCTCAGGTCCAGACTCCAAAACCACAGGTCAACTTTGCAATACACAAACAGGACTGTTTGTTTGACATGGTGATGGTTTCTTTTTTTTTTTTGGCAACAATACTGTCAGGCCCTTGTGTCACTGATGTCCCTTGCAAACATCAGCTGATGAATCCACCCGCCCAGCACCGCCAGACCCCTCTGCCACGTGGCTGGAAGGGAGATGGGGAGCGAACCGACTTGCAAAGCTTCTGGGAGCCGTAAAAGGGGGCAGCATGTCACTGGCCCAAAGCTACCGAAGCCACAAAAAATTCTGGGGAAAATTGGCACAACCACAAAGAGCCAAAACTTCATAAAGAAGCTTTCCTAGGGGGAAAAGCATCGTTTGCCAACCTTAGCTTCTTACGTGGTTTCCTTTACTGTCACGTATGACCACCCCACCGTCATCTGCCTCACATGCCCCGAGAGGGAGAAGGAGGCTATGACCCCCGTTAGAAAGCAACAGCACAGAGAGGTCATGGGCTTGCTTATGCCATGTGGGCAGCCGGTCCCATGGACTGAGCCGGCCCCATGTGCCTGTGTCCATTGATGGGCTCCAGAGGCAGAAGGCGAGCGGTGAAGCTGCTCCAGACCCATGCCGGCATTTGCTCTCAAGCCCTCGGGCTCTGGCAGGGCTGAGGGTGGGTGCTGGAGGCAAGCCCGCAGCAGCTTCCTGGGTAAACTGAGAGCTTAGGAAGTGCACAGCAGACCTGAGTGGGCCGTGCTCAGTGCCACCCCCGTGACCCACCGCTGGCACAGGACAGACAAGCTCCATGTGCCTTATCGACGGTCCTTCCAACTTGTAAGGCTGAACGCAGCCCTTGCACCTGGAAGACGGGGCTGAGCTTCATGCATCTCTGTGCAGCTCCCCTGTGCTTCAGCCTGGTCGCTTGGGCTGAGCCCAGGGCCACAATCCAGCTGTGGATGCTTTAGAAAGGCAGAACATTTTTCCAACTACTTTTTTCCAACTACTCAGTTGGTCTAATAAAAGATATCACATCTGCTCAAAGAACCTGGCCTGCCTTAGAAAGGCAGGGCGTTTCAAGGCACCCGGCTGGGCAGGGGTCCTTGCAGAGCCAGGAAACAGAAGTGGCTCTGACTTGGGGCGGGGGCTTCCTTTGGTTACACTTCCTACCTGCGTTCCCCAAACCAGCAGAAACAGGAGGCGATCCTCTTTCCAGCAATGCCCTGCCTGCTGCTCATCCCGGCCTTTTATCCTGCGCAACGGATGCTCAGCTCCTGAACCATGCACCTGCTCCCACCGTTAGGAAAACCGAACACTGCCTCGACACCCACGTTCTTCCCAACCCCGAACACAAATGCAGCGCCAGGACGCTTGAGTCTGTGGAAAGCAAAGCTTGCAAGAGAGATGCATGGATCTTCTCCCTTCAGCAGCTCCTGGCTGCCGCAGTGGTGCTTTTTGTGAAGAGCTCCTCCAAGACTCACCCACTCAGCTCCCGGAGGGCACCACACAGCTCTCAACTGCAGCCACTACCAGCTGGGTGTCCGGTCCTGCCGAGAGGCCAGCCAGCATGGATTTTCATTACCAAGATGTGCCCTGGGGGCTTTGATCGCTCGGCAAAGGCCACCTTCCCCGGGGAAAGGAATCCTGCCCCATGCCCACTTCCGGCACGGCCCAGCCCTGCAGATCCCGTGTCGCTAAACCCGTCGGACTTGTTGAACATCTGTGATACAGAAGACAAATCGCTCACTCAAGAGAAAGGGGAAATAAGGCAGGGAGAGACCTGTGCACACAAAGGGCTGGAAACGCCAAGCCCCGATCTAAGAGGCAGGTGCAGGTGGCTCATGCCAAAGGTCCGTCTAGCCTGGCATCCAGTCCTGACGGCCAGGAGAAGCCAGGGGATTCGAGCAGAGCTCAGCTGGAAGGGCGAGCTGCAAAGAGGAAACGTGGTATTTGTGGCCGTCTTCACGATGCACAAGAGATGTGGAGCAGAGTGGTTAGAGGGTCTTGCTATAGGTATGAGCTCTTGGACTGGTCCCCAAGTCTGCCCCGAATGGATACCTGGGCATTCAAACCAGAGTGGCAAAGGCGGCGGGAGGCAATGCCAGGGACGGCCCTGTGGGGTGCCTGCACCACGCCGGCCTGACTGGCTGTGAGGCTTGGGAGGGCGTACGATGCGTAAAAGGCAGCTAGAGAGGGAATTACCCCCCCACAAAGAAGGAAACAGCACTGTCCCTGCATGAGTCTGCCATTACAATATCCAGCTGGTTTCTTAGTGGTCTTGCATTTTCCTGGAAAACTGGGGACAAACAGGACTAGGACACAAGTATCAGGGAAGGGGGAAGGGGCAGGATTTTTAGGCAGCCTGTTTAAAACGTAGTGGTTGGTTTTTGCTCCTGTCTCTTTTGATTTATTATTTGTACCATTGGGGCACCTAGAATTATTAGTCTTGGGTCCAAATCCCATCAGGTGCTCTGGTCTCTGCCCCACAGACTTCAGAGATGAAGGCAAGAGGATCAAATTCACCGGGACTGGACCTGGATTGAACCAATGCAAACCCAGCAGCAGCAGCATGGCAGCAGGGAGAGCGGCGGTGGCAGCGCAGGCGTTAACACGGGCAGCACTTGGCCCCCTGCCACCAAAGTGCACCCCCAGCGGGGCTCTGTCCTGGGGATTTGCACCCTCATTTGCCCCATGGGCTGGGTAAAATGTGGGGCAGGATCTTGGCTGCAGGCCATATGGTTGACACCCCTGGTCTAAACCACAAGACACCAGATGGATGGTACGAGGGACCACGAGACCGAATCCACCAGCACGATGGCCACGGTCCAACACCCAGCAGCCTGCCCGTTGTCAAGATCTGCAGTTTCTCCAACAAGGAGAAGTTCAAGGCAGCATGGGAGAAAGAATAAAAGCGTTTAGGAGGTCCCCGGCGGAGACTGGCATTGTGGCAGAGTCGACATTTTAACGCTGAACGGGGAAACGATTGGCAGAACGGGGAACAGGTCAAGAGGGGCCTTGAGAACGAGGACAGACCGCCCGCGTCTGATGTAACGGAGAAGAGGGAGCCGGTGGAGTAATGCAGAGGGATGTGGTCCAAGTGACAGGGGTAGGAAAAACGTTTATGCAGCAGCACCCAGGTGCAGATCTCACAGCAGACAGAAAATCAGGAGTACCTTAAACTAATAACCTTTTAAAAAAACCCAAAACCCTCTCTCCAGCCTTTCGTTATAAAGTCAGAAACAGGAACAAGCACCTGATTTTCTTCTCTCCTGCTCACCTTTAAATGAAGATGGAGGTGGAGGAAATCAGCTGTTTGTTCAAACAGCAGGTGAGCATGACATTTAAGACAAAAGCCACCTCCCTGCATTTGGCTTGCATGCCTTCACCACGTATAGGAATGGCCCACGATGTATTCCTGGACTTAAACATTTTCTAGACTTTACCCCCCCCCGCCCCCATAGATTTTGCATTAGTTTCATTAAATGTAAGAACGATATATTGTCTTTCCAGCGCCCCTGCCCTCCAGCCAGCTACACGCCGGAGTCAAAGGGGGTTTTACTACAGAGCAGGCTGCGATGCTCTGAGGGGTAAAATTTATCCTCTCAACTGTTTTGTGCGTGTCACGGCTGCAAGCCTCCCCACCCTGGATATGACCATGTCGTTCTCAACGGCTTGGTCACAAGAGGACAATAACCTGCAACTATTTACAGAGCTCCCGTAATGTGAACGGCTCTCGTGGGAGAGAGGGTTTTGCTCAACTGTGCCAGATCCATGACAGCATCGGACCTGGCAGACAGGGACTTATGAGACTTGGATCCTGCTCCTGGCCCGGCCAACCATTTGCTGAGCGCCTTTTGCCAAGTCACTTTGCTTCCTAGTGCATCCCTTTGGTACACGAGCTTTGAGGTCTGCTAATAAAAGAGCTGCATTATTGTTGCTTGACAGTTGTGTTCAGAGGATAAGCATTTAAAGAGCGAGCCCCCTGCCCCTCATGTATCCCCCTGTACTCATTAAAGCACCGGTGCCGAGCCCCCGATTCCCTCTGCAGAAGTTACTCACTGTTTCAACTCAGAGGTCCCGGGAAGGCACGTATCGAAGGCGACACCGGGCATGCGGGTGCCAAGGGATCTGAACGCTTCCCTCTGCATCTGCAAGGCAGTGCAGCCCCTTAAGCTCTTCTCAAGGCATCTCCCCCCTCCCCACCCCCAGCTTCCTTCCCGGCATCACAGCTTCCCCAGCAGCAGGGCCCAGGGACAGGAAATCTAGAAGTTCATCCCGTAAAGAGCAGCATAAACCTGTGCTGGGAATTCAAGGGCTTAGGAATGCACGAGGCAGAGAGACCATCGCTGCGGCCCGCGGCCCGCCGCGCGCAGCAGGCAAGGACTTCACGTGGCAGGTCTCCAGCGGGTCCAGGGGCGGAGGAGAACGAGGCTGCCGGGCTTCCCACTCCCCCACTCATACACCCCTCATCATCTCCGCACAGTAAACCCAGGAGGAAAAGGCCAGGACCCTGAAGGGTTCCCTCGCCTGGGTATCTCAGGACTCCTCCCAGAGAGGTGCCGAGTGCCTGCGACTCCCATTCATGTTAGCACCCTGTCCTCGGCCTGCACAAGTCAGCAGCGAGCACCCATCGCTTTCAGTGTTGAAGAACCTGCCCTTCTATAAAGGGGGGTGACAGTCCTCATCCCCTCACGGGAAATGCTTGGGAAGCTGGCAGGATTGGGCCCTACAGTGTTATGTAGCTGCAGGACTGCCAAATTGTTAAGGCTGGTAGAAAGTTTAAAAGTGCGTGCACATGCATGCACACACACACTCAGACATGCTCATGCATGCTCATGTACACCCCCTCCCCTCTACCCAAAAAAAATCCCCCCAAAACCCAAGCTGCCTAACAGGCATCACCAGTCATATGGTCCACTCTTAGCCAGTCCAGGATTTCGTAACCAAGATCCTTCAAGTCCTATTAAAGCTAAAGCTTAATTTTTTTTGCAAACATCTACTTGGTCTAATAAAAGATATCACCTTTACCATGAGTCCTGAAAGCTTATAAATTTGCATTGGCTCACTGATGTGCTGAGAGGGTCGGAGTGGGAGCTCTGCTTCAAAGATCCCAATTGCAGGCTGGATTCCTGGGATCAGCTGCAGGCAGCCCCGGGGAAGCCCCGGCTGGAGCTCCTTGAACTGGCCCTGGAGGGCTCAGGAAGAGAGCAGCTGGTCACAATGAAAATGCATTACGGCCTAGTAAAGAAAGGGGACTTGAGTTTGGGGTTAAAAAGACACTGAGAAAGTGGGGCAAGTTGAGAAAGTCTTGGATGAGACAGGACTGTGGGAGCCTAGAAAGCCAAGGAAGTGCTAAAAAGCAAACCTGGGAATCCAGGAGAGGTGCAGCACCTCCCCGCTTCAATCTCCCTGGGACCCCATAGGGGTTTCATCTTCTACCTGGGACAACCCTAGGCAGGAGTGGTCTGCTTGTTTTAGCAAGATAAAGAGGACCAAGAAGGACCATCCCAGTGATGGAGCCGGTGTGGAGCACCAGTTGAACAAGGGGATGCCGGAGACAGCAGCAACCTTCTACCAGGAGCTCCACACTACGCAGGGTGCATGCAAATCAATGATTAAAAAAAAAAAAAAAAAAAATAGATCAGGGGTTTTTTTTATTTAAATCGGATTTTTGCATGCAATCGGATTTTTAAAATTTTGTTGTTAAGATGCTTTTTAAAAAACAATAAATTTATATAAAGAGAGCTTTAATTTAAAATATTAAAGCTCAAAGATATCATCATGGAATAGGGATTATAACTTCTAATTATATACTCTTGGAGACAATATATTCATGTAACCTTTTTAGAAGTTTTACAAATAGGTCGCAACTGGCCATGGATTATATTAGGGATCCAATTTTATGGGGTTTGCAGAGGCTTAGTAAAGATTAAAGAAAACCGCTCTACCCAGCAGGACTCAGGGCTCAGTCTGCAAGATCCCATTAAGCATCTCTGCGATGCTTAGTTGCATTTCTCAAACTGTAGGTTTGTGTCTCCAGAGATCACAGGCAGACAAGGTTCTCTGAGTAGATGTGATATCTTTTATGAGACTAACTCAATAGCTGGAACAATTGTTCTTTGCAAGAGTTGGGGCACAAACGCCCTTCTTCAGGCGTAGGGAGAGTTTGTCATCTCCAGAGATACCATCCTGGTCAATGGCAGTATATGGAGATGAGAGAGAACAGACCTGCAATTACCCACCCATCAGCTCTCGTGTCTCTGTGCAAGTTTATGTGCACACAGTCAAGCTCTTACCTCTCTCTGAAAGTGCAAGGTTTCAAGAAGTTAAATGAATAAAAGATATCAAACAACAAGAACGCACTTTTTGTAGAAAACAATGATTAAGTCCAGGCTTCCTGACCAGTGATTCAAATTGTGCATTAAACTGTGATTTCAATCGATTTGATTTAAATCAGACCTTGACACCACATGACCAGAGGGCCATGCAGGATTGCCTGCAGGAGCTCACTCAGGTCCTCGGGGAGGACAAGAGTCAGAAGCCGGTGGAGGAGAGGACGCTGGAGGAGATCAATTAAACTCTGCACAGTTTCAAGGACCGTAAGACTCCTGGGGCGGACGGCCTACCCAAGGGTTTTTATGCTGCTTTCTGGCACCAGATGGGCCCAGATCTGCTGGGGGTCTGTACAGAGTACCTGCAGGAGGGCCACCTGGGGACAGGAATACAAGGGGGCCTCATAACTCTTCATTACAAGGGGGAAGAGGTGGGACCTGAAAAACTGGCGTCCTATAATGCACCTGATCTTTAACTACAAACTGACGACCAAAATCTTGGCTGAGCACTTTAAGTCTGTTATTGGTGCAGTGATCCAGGAGATCCAGTCGTGCACGGTGCCAGGGTGATAAGTCGGCTGAGCCCTGATGTAGCTGCGACATGCGTTACGGTACCAACGGGGGAGAGGGCTGAACATTGCCATGCTGATCCTCGACCAGGAGAAGGCCCACCACTGGGGATCCCACTGGCTCCTATTTGAGACGCTGAAGAAGATGGGATCCCCCCACATCCCCAACCTTTGTCACCTGGATAAAGACACTGTACACTGACATGGGCAGCAGGGTTATGGGTAAATGAGTCCTTAACAGCCCTGATCGTGGTGGAATCGGGCATCCGCCAGGGCTGCACACTCCTCCCGATCCTATTTTCCCATGCGATGGACCTGTTCGCACAGTGGCTCAGGTGGGACCCCGGGATCGGCGGACTAGAAAGCCCTGAGAGTAACCGGCAAACCTTCTGGTGGAAGGTGGAAACCATCGACCTCCTCCCCTGGTGCTGTCCAGACACCGGGCAGGCGTGGGGGAGAGTACGCGCACTCCTGAGGGTGACAGAGCGGCGATGCGGTAGGGACACTGGACCAAGCAGCAAGGGACCCTGCCAGCACACTTCAACAAGTTCAACCTGGGGAAGACCAAGAACCTGCTCTTGGTCAGACAGTTGAGCGGTGCATCAAAACGGGACCGGGCGAGATGTACCGGTACTACAGGAAGATGGTAGAAGATGATGGGGAAGAGATGGTGGAGGTGGAAGAGAGGAGACTGGCATAGACAGGTGCCCGAAAGAGAGCAACAGTGATGACGACGATGGAGATGACACCAAATAGCGATGTCAAGTGACAGGACTAGTGAGGGAGTTGAGAAGGGGTGAAGGGAGCAATGCAGCTGGAGACCTACCGATGGAAGGCAACATCCAAGAATAGATCAGAGTTCATATCTCTATGGATGAGTCTAAACAGAGCGATTGATTTTTGCCACCTGGATGGCACGAACTGCTGTAAAGCCCCCATCAAGCTTCCTAAGGGGTGGCTAACATCAACAGCACAAATTCCTCGCTGAGCACGGATGTGCGTAACTCCATCTGGCTCCAGTAACAGCACCCAAAGCTTAAAGTATGCTTGGACTTTTGCCTAAATAAGGAATGAAATATGCAGCTCTTAGCTTCCCTTTGCCTTCACCAATTCACAATAAACACCAGTTGGCCAGAGGATGCTTTTCAATCAACATGTCAAGCCCCACTCACGGCCGAGGTACAACTCTTTTAGGGCTTGGCTTTGAGGGGCAAACACTCTCCCAGCACAGCGGGTGCCCACGGGCAGGGTAGAGACGCACCTTGTGAGCTAACTTGAATCAGGGATGTGTAAGCTTTCGTGTGCGCTGGGCGTGCTCACTTCATCGGATGCTAAGCTGGTGAGCATGGCATGCCATGACCACGTGTGTCGCGGGGGGCGAGTATGTGCAAGGCCCCCCCCGTCGGGAACGCCATGTATATCCCACGCAGCGTGCGGAGAGGGAGGAAACAGGGAAACCAAGCAGATCCTCAAAAGATCTGAGCACCCAGCAGCTCCCAGCAGCCCGAGGCTACTACTCCTGCCCCTGATGCCAAGGGAGACAGAGAAAACGCCGCAACCCAGGTCCGCACCATTATGTTTAGGCCCCTTTTTTCAATAATTCCTTCCACGCTCAGTGTTTCCAACGTTGCTACTACTTTACTCTTCCTCTCTTGACAGGTCCCTGGCAGTAAACTCTCTTCCCAGCAAAATCCCAGTCTGGCAGCAATAAAACACTCACCCTAGCGTCTTCACCACCAGAGCATGCTCCACCGGGCCACCACGCACCCGTCAATTCGCTGATGACCAGCTAGGGCGACAACGCACGGGAAGACCCTGCCTGTAAAACTCCATCAAAAGGCAGGGAGTGAAAATAACCCGATCGCACGGGGACACGCCAGATTGCTTCCAGCCATGTCTCCCCGTCAGATCCCCAAAACAAGCTGCCCAGGAGTCCCTATGTTAGAAGGGCTTTGGGAAGCGCTACGCGAGCGCCAGTCCTTTTCGGCCGCCCGCTGGAGAAAACAGGCCGGGAACCCGCAGCCTGGGCAAGCCTGGTAACGTGTATTTATCTTTGCAGGAGGCGTTTATTGATCGGAGCTTGATCGCACCACGAAGGGCGGCGCTGGCGTCCCAGCACCACTCCCCACTGGATCCACAGCAGCACAGGCAAAGCCTCCGCCAGGGAGAGCGCGGCGCCCTGAGGAGCACAAGCCTGATGGGCAGCGAAGGCTGGTTGAATCCAGTGTTGCTTTTTCCCCCCCTTCCCCCGATTTCTCGCATCTGATCGAGTTAGTCTTTGAGGTGCAAATCCCCTCTGCCTTCTGCCTGCCTTCAGACTAAGGATCTCGCCGTGTGCCTCCAGCCCCCGGCGAAGCGGCCGTGCTCCCCCGCCCTACACCCCTCGCTGTGCTTGCTGCTTAGTTCGTCTGCCCGGGGCCGCCTACCTCTCTCCGGCCTGAGACTCT
>NW_017728906.1:201944978-201954683 GCF_001723895.1 Crocodylus porosus | reverse complement strand
GGGAAATGAAGGGCCCACTTCAGTAGAGGCTCATTCATTGCTCCAGCAGCTTTAGGCAATGCACCATGAAATCAGCCATAACTAAGGTCTCCGAAAGGCTCGGCCATTAGCAAAGGCATGGTGCCCCCAGCACACAATCCGATCCCAGCCTGGATCAGAAAGAAGAGACATCCCTGCCGATGGCTCCTCCTGCCTAGTTTTACCCATCCCTGGGGATGGTGTTTGTACCCAGTTCCCTTGGGAAACTATTTCATACATGCCTCTGCCAGGAAGTCAGTCCTGATAACTTGCTTCGCTCTTCCCTTTCCCTGGAGGCTCGAACACAGCTCATCTCTAGTGGGACTGGACCTGGACTCTGCACCCACTGCTTATTTTACCAAGATGAGCACATCTACTTGAGCCCTGGCAAGGGCTGGTTGTGGCTAGATTGGACTTGCCGGGGCAGAGGTACCCAAGCTTAGCCACCTTAGCTAAAGAGCATACTTGAGCAAAGGCCATGGAAATCACAGCCAGGGACAATGATTATAGTTATGCAGGTGAGGTCTCTAGGGTGCGTTAGGGGTCAGCCTAGGTATTCACAAGGCCCTGTCTGGCCTCGAAAGCTATGGATACGACGAGCCACAGATGAGAGAGCTTAAGGACGCGCAGGGGCTGTGAGCATCAGCCCATAGCCAAAGCAGTAGAGGGGAATCTGAATCCATCCCTCCAACCATTGTATTTATCTACCTAGGTGTGCAACAAAGTCGCCGTCACTGGAAGTCTCTCAATCAAGACCAAGCATCTTCCTAAGAGACACGTACCAGTGCCATCCAGAGGAGCTCCACACTGGATCCGTGGCGCATGCCACAGGGGAGACCGGTAATGATGGATGGGAAAAACGAGGACAGGTTGACATGACAGGGTCAACCTCTGTGCAAAGCAGCCTGAGAGAAATGCAGGGGTCTGGATGGCCTGGAGTTAGCCCTGGGCCGAAGGACGCTGGCTGGAGCCCATGACTGAAGACTGCGCGGAGCTGGGATCAGCCAGACTGAGCAAAGCACCAAGAATGTCTCCTTATCGCAGGCCGGCCAGCCCAGGCCGCCAAGCCGCCTCCACGGATGAGACAGACGGCAACGCAGGAGAAAGGTCAGGGACACTGAAGCCCACCCAGCTTCCGTCCGTGGGGTGGGCTGTCTCCTGTATGCCGATGTGCAGCCAGTGGATAAGGCACGGATGAGACTGTCTCGGTGCTCATGTTACTCATAGGCAGTGATGATATCGAGCTCCCTGCATCTTCTGACTGCCCCGGCGAGCAGCAGGAAACCAGGGAAACAACTGCTTGGGCCCGGTCCCACCCCCAGTGCAGGATGTTTGCACGTTGGCATGTGGCCCGTGGATCTGAGCACAGCAAAAGCTGCAGAGTGGAGATGGCTCCTGGGGCTGGTGGCCTGTGGCTCCCATGCCTGGCCCTGACACCAGTGTGAATCAGCAGCTGCTTTGCTAAGATCCAGGGGATTTCACTGTAGAAAAAACAAAGGAAACAGGAGAATCAAGCCAGGATCCCACAGGTACCCCGCTGACGTGCAGGAGATTTAGGTGTGACTGGTGTGCAGTGGAAGGGACTAGGAGCAGGCACTCGAGGGATGCTGGAGCAATCGTGTCCCATTTGGCATGTGGATATACTGATTTCTACTGGTCCGCTGCCTCTCCCAGCACACGCCACACCCAGGGAAGATTCACTCCCCAAACCTCATTCTTACCCCATGGCTCAAGTGGATGCAGCATCAATTCAGAAGCTCCCAAAACAGAAGGGCTTCCCAACTCAGGAACAGGGTGAGCTTGACACCCATCCACACCTGATAGCCAGTCCTGCATGACTCTGCTTCCCCCATGTTTCCTTGGTGCCAGAGGGACACCTGATGCACAGTCAATCCAGCAGGATTCAAACTAGGGAACTTCAGGGCCAACATCATGAACAGAGGCAGCATGAGCTAGAGCCCAGCCCCACCAGCAGGGCACCCTAGCAGCTCATATCCTCTGTGGATCACTCCAGAGGCCTCCCCTACGGGTTGCATTAAGTAGCCCCTTCCTTCACCATCCATCGCTGGAGAAGCACCCAACTCTCTGGAAGACCCCCCACGTCACTAGGGCTCAGTGACCTTGCAGCAGTGCCCCAAGGCGACAGTGCCACACACCCAGGCATTCTGCTACAGGGCAGGGCAAGATATACACACACACACACACACACACACACACACACACACACACAGAGTAAATAGTCCCAGGAATGCTAAATAATAGGCATTCTTGCCTCGCTGCCATGCACAAGCACCCTCTCTCCACCCAGTAGCCAGTAACACCCACCCCAAGGCAATGACCAGCCGGACCGGCCTGTACTTGGGTGCAGAAAGGCTGGCTGCAAAAGGAAAATGGCTCAGATATTTTAGTCCCTCTCCACAGCTAGACACGCATGAAGCCAAACTCAGTTCGGCGCTCCCCCGACACTCTCGGGAGAACAAGACAGATGAAGGGGACCCAGTGAGGGGCTGCATCTCTTTGGGTCCCAGCATCGGGACATGCAAGGGAAGCAGAACAGGGGCACGGGGATGCAGCACAAGCCACCTGCAATCCCTGCTCAGCTTCTGATGCGGTGGGCTTGGATCAGACCCGCAGGAAGACATGCATGTTCAGCGCCCCTCAGCCTGCTGCCGAGGGAGCATTGCGCGGGGCTGAAAGCTGCTTCCCCCCAAAGACAAACCCCTGGAAGGAGGCAGGAATTGGGCCACAACCTGCCCCAGTCAAGGGCTGCCTGCCTCCTCCTTGATGCAGAGGCATTCAAGGCATGCTGGGACTGAAGCTGGCCCATTATACCGTGATAGCTGTAGCAGCCAGTTTGGCACCTGGAGGGGCCGATGTGGGAATCTGAAGGTGCTGGAGAGAGACGGCGTGGCAGCCAAGCCAGCATCTGCTGACTCCCCCACGGCTGCTGAGGCTCAGGGATTGTGGTGTGAGCTCTGGCAGCAAAGCCATTAGCGAAGCAGGAAGATGAGGGCAGACCTGAGCTGGGCGGAGGTACTGCTGCAGGGAGAGCAAGGGGAGGAAGTTGCCACTGGCATCTAGCAAGCAGGAGGGAAGCAGGGGTCTCGGGGAGAGTAGGGGGAGCCGCAGGCGGTCAGAGGGGCGTGTAAGAAGCCAGCCAAGCAAATGCACTAAACTTCAGGCAGCTGTTCCTGAGAAGCCATGGAGAGTCCAGAGGACAGAGGGACAAAAGCCGTCTTGGGGCTGCCCCTCTGAGAAGGGCTGAGCAGGAGGTGCAGGCAGCAGTCGCTGTGTCCGGCTAGCTCAAGCCTCAGCCAGACTCAGGAGCAAGCTGCAAAACCACAAGCAATAAGTGGCAGGGATGTCAGGGGACCTGATCCACCCCACTGGGACCTACAGGAGTCTTTCCATTGACTTCTGCCCCAGGAAAGCACATCTTCCCAGCCATGTTTGGGGCCCATAGCAGGCCCTACACATACAGGCATACCTCGGAGATATTGCGGGTTCAGTTCCAGACTATCGCAATAAAGCGAGTCACACGAATTTTTTTTTTGGTTTCCCAGTACATATAAAAGTTATGTTTACACTATACTGTAGTCTATTAAGTGTGCAATAGCATTATGTCTAAAAAAACAATGTACATACCTTAATTAAAAAATACTTTATTGCTAAAAAACGCTAACCGATGGAAAAATGGCACCGATAGACTTGCTCGACGCAGGGTTGCCACAAACCTTCAATTTGTAAAAAATGCAATATCTGCGAAGCGCAATAAAATGAAGCGCAATAAAACGAGGTATGCCTATATTGCAAGGGACTTGGACCGGCTTCTGCAAGAGCAGGGGGAGTTCAGGGCTAATGTGAGCAACAGTGCGGGTCCCTCCACGTCCGCCCTAGTGCTTATGGTGTATCGTGACGGAGGAGCCAGGCCTGTGCTCAGGATTATGGGACTTGGAGAACGCAGCACAGCCCATGGGTAGCAGCAGGGAGGCTGCCAGGAATTCAAGCCCCCCCGGGGCTGCTCTCAGTTCTGCAGGGGTCTCTTTGGCTCCTGCATAGCCCAGAGTCTGGGTGGGACAACAAAAAAAAAAAGCACCTTTTTTGCCTCTTCCCTCACTGTGTTGCACCTTCTGTGGTCTTGCGGCAGCTTGGAAAAAACTCTGTCTCTAGATTTAAAGAGGAATAAACACAGTAATGGCGGGGTAATTGCATTTGAAGTCCAGTAAAGCATTTGACAACATCTCTTATCTTGCAGAATTAACTCCAATTGGCCTGGACAGCTCATAGATTAAAACCCAGCTGAAGGAAATCTAATAGGAAATCTTAGCAGCAACCAACAGCACGCAGCAAGTGGGGAAGGAGTCTGAAAAGACTTCACAGAGTCAGCACCAGCCCATGGGTAGCACTGGCACCATCCCGGGAGCTTGATATGGGAAAAACCCCCTATTGCCTCAGCTTTATTCATTAGTTGGCATTTGGGAGAACAGGTTCCAGTGAAAGCATGGACAGACACGACAATTTTACTGGTGTACTTGGTGTAAAAGCAGCAGTGCACAGACTAAGCAATCATTCAACTGAGGTAACTTCATCCAGTTCAATTACCCTTGAAGAAACTGGGGCAAAATGCAAAGTTACACTGGTTTAGCATTTGTCTGTCCACGTGCATCCCAGGGTAGCCAGTTGAAGGAGGTACTGCTATAACAGCTTATTGTGTGAGTTGCTGCACATTGCTATGCTTAGTGACATTTGCACCTGTGTCCAAAACCAATGCAGATTACCCTGGGGAATGAGTACATCTGTCCATGCCTGGGGAGTCAGAGGGACAGGAAGCCTGTGAATTCCCACATTTTGGAAGATCTTCCCGAAAGCAGATAGCGCACATCTTCCAGTGCTCCATGGAGGAGCATTTCCTGACACTATAAAGCCAGACTCAACATCTTACCTTTGTAGCCTTCAAAAAGGACCGAGTCTTGGGAATTCCCCATGTTTTTCTGCCTCCCTGAAGAGGAAATGCAAGGTGTAAGTTGATTACTTAAGCTGAACGTGTTAATTAAAGCAATTGCAGGGACGTTTGGAATTGAATCAAACAGTGGTTTAGTCATTTATCCCCAGGGTTCTTCCCTTTTATTTTATTGTATTTTATACGGGTCATTTGGCAGTCCAAGCAGCACTTTGGGTAATCAAAAGATATTTCCTCTTTGAGATTTTATTTGTAATTACAGATGGGCAGAAACCAGAGTCTTGGACCCTGTCCAAACCCCTTCTCATTTGGGAAGTATTGCTTGCTTGCTTTTTATTCTTTAAATCAGCTAAAAATCCTTGGACTGGAGCTGCAGTGGCTCTGCGAGGAATGGAGAACAAGAAGGGGCCCTGCCTGGCTATGCTGCTATGCAAACCTTGGACTATGTGTCAGGGCAGATCAGTTTGAACCCAGAAAAGATGTGCTTGTGGGTCAGGCAGAGGGCTAGGATTGATGAGATCTGAGTTCATTTCCTAGCCCTGTACTAAGCCCCCTGTGTAATCCTGGACTGATCATTTAGTTCCCAATCCTCTTTATTTCAACGAGATTCAGACAACTTGAGAGTGTGGACTTGAATCTCTCGGTGCCTCAGTCCTCTGTGAAACGGGGATACAAGTCCCTTCCTCCTGCCGTGTGTTTAGCCTGCAAGCTCTTAGTCTCCCAAGCGGTGCATGAGTCCCTGGTGAAACAGGCCCCCGGTCTCAAATGGGGTACCCAGCTGCTATAGCATATTAATATTAATTCTTCTTTAAGAAGGGGCTTCTTAAAGATGGGGCTTTTCACCAGTAAATTGCAAAGCATGTTACAATGAATCATAGAAAAATAGAGCTGGTGGAAACCTCAGGTGGTCATCTAGTTCAACCATGCCCAACCGTGTTGGCCCTGTGGGCTGGATGAGTGGTGCAGGGCTGGTCTGTGGGCTGGATCTTGTGCATCTGGGTGGTCCGTGGGTCTGATCCAATACAGGGTTGGCACGTAGGCTGGATCTGATGTGTGGCCCCTGGCCTACCACCCTGGCCCCATGCACCGACCTAATGCAGCCACTACTTCTGCCCATCACTCCCCTGCTACCAAATTTCTGGACCCGTGAGGACCCCGCCAGGCAGAAGACATGGCCGTGAGGGTAGGATACGGTCTGCGGGCCAGGGTTGAGCACCCCTGACCCGGCCCACCCGCTGCTCAAGGCAAGTTCATCCCTGTCTAAACCATTCTAGATAAGTGCTTGTTATTGAAAGGTCTGAATCATTAGCCCTTGCTGGGGAAACTGAGGCACAGAGCAGAGCCTGCTTCTAGGCAAGGGTGTCAAAAGACAGTTAAAGACAGACAGACTAGGGGTTTTATTATAAACCAACAGCACCCCAGCAAATTGAATTCCCCCCTGATCCAAGTGCACTGATCGCAATGGATGAATTTGGCCTCCCAGGCTGTGCTGTTATCTGATGACTCAACAGTATGTTTTCTGTAATTAAGTTCCCTGTGATTATAGGTTATTTTTTCTTTGTGATCTAAGTCCATTCCTTGCCTCAGGGCTTGAAAATGCGACACACGTTGTCCTAACCTCCCTGTCCTCACGGTCAGCAACCACACCTTTTGCTGCAATGCGTTGGGCTCTGTCGTGTTCACCCGGGCTTCCCAGTAAGTCGGCCGACCTGGTGAAACAGGGTCAGGCCAAGGAAATTCAGCTCCTCCCTGAATAAGTCACCTCTACTGTTTTGTTACAAACTTGTCTTAGTTTTGAAAGCTTCTGGTCTTGCATGTGCTGCCAGTCAGAGTGACCTGGGTTATTATTACACTGTAAACGTACCCGGGGGTGCTCAGATGTGGGTGCTATAAATAAGGCACCAAACTCCCTTGTTAGGATCTTAATAATTAGTTGGGATTCAGGGGTGCAACCTCCGCTGGTGAGGAAGAAGGCACAAGTGCAACCCTTTGAAAACCAGCCCACTCGCCTGCAGGTATCTAAGTAGGGAACTAGGTGCGCAAGCTGGTTCCAGTGCCTGGAGACCCTGGCCAAGGCTGTGCTCTCAGTGTGCATGTGTGCAAGTGTCCCACAAAGCTTGCAGTCTTAATCCCCATGACAGCCAAAGGGTGGAAGGGAACGAGAGGCAACGTGACCCATCCAAATTCACATAGCCCAATAGTTGGTTTAGGAATAGGCCTCCTGTACAATCCAGTACTACAGTCACTGGGGAGTACGGACATGCCCAGTTCACAGCTTCTAGATTTGGAAATCCCATCCACGGTGCTCCTAGGTGTGTCAGGGTATTTTGAGAGAGAGAATCAGGGCAGCACCTTCCTCTAAGTCATCAAAACCTCACCAAATTGGCTGTGTTAGTTGGACTTCATATCCATTTACCTCAATCCAGAATGACAGATTTGGCTTCAACTGCTAATGATTCATTTACTTTGCATTTAGACCTTTCCCTCTTCTAGTAGTATACTCTCCTCCAGAGTAGTCTGATGCAGCAGTCATGACTGCACTGATACTGCCTTGTAGTTAGGGCTGGGGGAGGAACTGATTTCCGGGCTTGAAATGGTTTCCAGTTGAATGAAATGTTTTATTTCAAGATGGGTTTTTTTTGCAACTTTCCAAAGGTATTTCTTTAACCCCCCACCACAATTAAAAGCTGCTTCAAATCAAAATTGAACATGTACTTAATGCTTAAATGTCCAAATGAAATGTGTCATCTTTGCCAGAATGCCTGTCCAGGTTTTTTTCAGGCGACTAGTCGCTGGAAGGAGCACACGTTCCCACAATGACGGAACGTGAATTTTGATGAGTCCCGAATTGCATTATTTTGGCGGAGGAAGCACTGGGGGGAACTTGTTTGCCCAGTGCAAACTGTTGCCCTTGCTCAGTCTTGTCATTGTACCAGAGCCTAAATATCCATGGCTGTCAATTCAGCCCTTTCTAGCTGGGGGAGGAATATGCCGGGCACAGAGCGCAGCACTTACAGTCTTCTGTTGAAACCAAGGCCTGTTCGTTTTAGCCCCAGACGCCCCGGGTGCAATAAATTGCCCCAAATCCAAGGCAAAGCTCTGAGGGAACCCAGCCTGCACTCCTGGTGGCTGTGCCCCGGGTCCGGGGAGGCTGGAGCCCTCCTGTCTACGTGCTGGTATTCACAGCAAAATGGGGAAGACCATCAGTGGAGCGGCCAAAGAGGGCAAGTGGCTTCTGGCTTGCAATTCCCGGTGCACCGGGGACCGTGCCTCCAAACACCCCTTCTCCAGGAGCCCCCGATGTTGCTGCAGTCTCCCGAGGACGAAAGGCAACCGACCTCCTTCCCCGTATGATGAATGCCCTGATCTCTTGACAGGCTTCCTTTCCTCATGCAGACACATCCTGATCTGCCTCCTGGATATGCGGAGCCGTTTCCTCTGGTCATTTTTCTTCAGCTCTTCCAGTATTTGCTTCAGCCAGTGTGTGTTCGCGCCATGTCTATCTTTAGCCCAGATTACCTCACACCTTTTACCCAGCAATGGCCCACCTCTTCCACTGCTATTTTTACTACCTTCTAAATAAAGGCCCAGTCCAAAGCCCATTACAGTCATGGAAAAATTTCACTCCTGCTTTGGATCCGGTCCTAAAATATGAGGTTTAAAGGAAGAAGAAGTGGCCTGAAGGGTCCTGCTGCCTCCTGTCTGCCCGGGACTCTGCAGGTGGCATGCCCCAAGAGTGGGTGGCACTGCCCTTTGTGGGGGGCAGGAGTGGACCGGGCTGGGTTGATTCAATGCCATCTCTGTTAGGGCTACTCCATCCAAAATCCCTAGGGAGACCTGCAGGCTGCTTTGCTTTAAATGAACTCCCATGGGGTACAGCAACCAGACAGCAGCAGCGGGGATGGCTCTCTGCCCAACGCAGCCTCCGCGGCATATTGTGAGTATATTGGCAGCCGTGTTGGTCGACAGCAAAAAGAAATGCAAAACTCGATGACTCTTGGTTCAGAGATGCTACCTTCTATTAGAGCAGCTAAGAAATCACCTTCCACGTTGCAGGGATGTATCTGGTAGCCATGAGGATGAGCACAGTCTAGGGCAGTAGGTGCTTAGATGACGAAGCGATGGGAAACCTCTGAGAGAAACACCTGAGTAGACACGTCAGCATCTTGAAGGTGACTCTTGTCACCTTCCCCTGCCCCTTCCCCCTCTTCGTGCTGTTTGCGTCTGCCTGTGCTGTGCCTCTTTGGGGTGTGAGATCCTCAGGGCAGAGCCTTTCCTCTGTTATTGTTTGCAACGGGTGATGTGCACCTAAAACATTATGCCTTCCCTCTACCACAAACACTGTCCTTATCTATTTGCATAGCTATGATATCGAGGCAGATAGCAGACAGAAACGCCCTATGGATGGGACCCATTTTCACCGTCACACCCCTCCCTTGCACATGTGAAGAGGTGTAACTGCAGTTTTGGGGGCCATTAGCACAGTTGGGGGTTCAACGTAGCTACACGTGCCCCACGCTTCTCTGTTGAGCATGTTCAGTGGGCCGTCTTGTGACCCACTGTCGCGGGGCACTCCCGCGCCCCGCTCCTAAGGAGATGCCCCAGGAAGGGGAGAGGTGTAACAGGGCACCAGGGTGCCTGCTACTAGCAGGAGGAATAGGGCTGCTGAAGCACCCTGGAGCAACACAGATGGGGGTTGCTAGGGCAACCAGGCAGGTCATGTGGCC
>NW_017728906.1:201939781-201944073 GCF_001723895.1 Crocodylus porosus | reverse complement strand
TGGAGGCACGCATTTGCCCATAAGGCTGGGGTGAGAGTACCCCACTTTGGAACGGAGGGGATACCATCAAGGTGCCGTTAGGTGTAAGTAGGCAGCCTCCCATTCTGAACCTCAACAGCAAAGACATGGCGGGCGAGTAGAGGGTGTCAGACCACCCTAATTGGCACGGCAAGGGGGCGCTCGCAAGCTCACGGCCGCTCGCGGGGCCATCCGTGACACCCACATAACTGCCCCAGGGGAGATGCAATTGCCCAGTCGCATCCATAATGGTGGGTGAGTCCTGGAGCTTTCGCTGATGCAAGAAATGGAGGGGAAGAGGACAACCCTTCCACCTTTTACTCCCATAGTTGGGATCCTTGTCCAGGGAGCAGCAAAGGCCAGTTCTAGACCCCCTCAGTAAGAGGGATTTGAGCCTGCTCCTGCCACCAGACGCGGGCTTGGTGTTACCCAGAGCACTCCCCGGCCGTCCTCTTGATGTCGGCAAGGCTGGATGACATTTATTGATAGGACCAACCACCGTGTGGACCCCACACCCTCTGAGCCCTCATCATGCTGGTTACTTAGTCACTGGTGCCCAGTAACATGCTGGATCTTTGCCTCATTTGACATTTCAACTCAGCACAGAGAAGTAGACCATCACCCCAATTGAACAGTATGGGTGACTCTCCCCAAACTGGGGTGCAGGGACACAGCTGCCCGCCGGCCCAGTGCTGGCAGCTACAGCCCCCTCGGGCTGCAGGATGAGTCTAGGGTTGCCAACCCTCCAGGATTGCCCGGGAGTCTCCAGGGATTACATACAACTCTCCAGGAGACAGCTGAGAGCCACCCAGGAGATAAATAACGGGGCATTCATTAAAATAAATATTAAACGTTGAATCCGACTTATACAGTAGTCAAGTGGGTTTTTAAAATAGTAATTTGCATTTGCCTTCCTGATGTAAAGTCTATGCACCGTAATCCATAACGGATATATGCACGCACGCGGGCACGTCCGCATTGTGTGTCGCAGGCACGCGGGTGTTCGGGAAACCTTCCAGATTCAGAGCTGGCAAACCGAAATGGGCCCCAGTGGGGGTAGGCCAGTCAGCCTCTCTCTATCACCCCTTTCATGTTACCTCCAACCCCACGCTGTGCTCCTGTCCTCAGTCCTGCTCACGGCGCGCCTGAAGGCTGTTGTCCGTGAGGAGGGACTGCGCCATGAGCGCATGCCGGGACCCCCATGGCTCTGAAGGGGCATGAGCCCACCCCTTCCCTGCCCAGGCTCCCAGCCCTCTCGAGCCTCCAAGCTCACGGAGGAAACCCAGAGGACAATTTCCCTTAACACCTCCCAGCCAATTTGCCACCTAATCCCCCTACGGTGATCTGCAGGTGCCTCCTCTGCTGTTTTCCCTCTGGGGAAGGAGTTACAGCGGCCCCCATCCCAGCACAGCTACTTCCTCGGCCATCTCTTTGCTTTGGCTAGTTCACCAGAGCCAGGTCTGGCACGGGAGTGATGTTCCTCGGGTGCATTAACTGCTCCGATGATACGACCAGGCGAGAACCGCTGCCCACTCCGTCCCACTGCCTGAGGCTCAGCCTGGCATCCAGAGGTCTAGCTTGACCGGTGGGGGAAGAAGCCGAAATACTCTTGCTGGCTTTCGCCTTGGGAAAGCTTGCCTCAGTTTCCCCATCTGCTTTGATACTTCCTTTGGATGGATTCCCACCGCTGTCACAGACCCCTCTGGCCTTACAACACCTAAATGTTAGGTGAATGACCCCCCAGGTGGACTCTGCGGCCCTGAGTCAGGTACCCAGGTGCCACTGGAAATGCCCAGGGGAGCAAGGTGCGTCCCAATGAGTACCTCAGCCTCCTGAGCTGGACTTGCCAAGAAGAAACACCATGGGCAGAGCTGGGCCTTCAATCCCCCTCCTCCTCAGGGCATAGATGCCTCTGAACGGCGAGCGGGACGGGCCTTGCTCTATTTGGCATTCACAGCCACAGCCACTTCTTTCAATAAAAGGGACCAGGGGTCCCTGCTTTCCCTCTGGATGATGATGGTGGCATCTCTCCCTCGCATCTAGTAGCTCAGGGGTTGGAGCCTCATCCAGGACACGGTAGACGGAGGTTCGGTTCTCTCCTCTGCCTGGGGGATTCAAAGCCACGGCTCTCATGGTGGCCTCCCAATGCAGGAGTGTGCAGCTACATCCATGCAGTGCCAGGCGGTTTTGTCCTGCATCCTCACAGCAGGATGCTGACCTGGGACGAGCTTGTCAGGTCCAAGGCGAAAGGACTCTTTGGGGATACTAGACCAAAACGGAGGGCTACCCTGAAACATCCAGGGCGGCTGGCTGCTTTAAGCAGGGGGAACTGGCGGGCTCAGAGGGCTGGTAGGAGACCATGGAGCCCTTTGCTGGCTCCCAGCCAGCCTCCTGCAGCCGCAGCCAAACCCCTTCCCGGTGCCCTCTGTCAAGGTTTGTGTCTCTAATCCGCCACAACTGAAACCTTCAGGAGAGACTGGTCAAGGGGACCAAATGTCTTCCTCACTCCTCAGCTGAGTTACCATGGGAGAGGTTTGCTCCATATCCACAGGCAAAGGGTAGCACCCTCCGCTTCTGGAGAGGACATGCCACCTAGCTCAAGGCTGGGCTTTACAGCCCTGGGCCTGGGCCTACACCTCAGGGAGTCATGTGATGAAATAGGTGTAACTAATACTTGCCAGAGTCTGCAGGGAGCCTGAGACAATTGCTCCAAGAGATAAGACCTGCCCCTTTCTCCATCCCGAGGTCACCGGTGGGGGCGGGAGGGTGGCTGGCAAAGAACCCAGAAACACCACAATGGGGCAGAAGGGTTTTAACACTAACGATTCCTATTTTTCACCTCTGGGTTTATCTTGGAAATCATGTTTGCACACCTAACAGTGCTAAAAATACGTGGCACCCTGAAAGGATCTTGAGGCACCCTGGTTGAGAATCACTGAGTTAGACCTTAAGGTGCCCCCTTGGCCTGTATCTTCTGCCCGATGTACACTAGCAGGCCAACCACCTCTGAGCTTTGAGTGTGCAGCCGCTACGTCTGCAGGCTCCTGTAGTGATTTAAGTGAGCCCAACTACTGTAACTTTAATCCTGAATAAAGCAGAGTTAAAGGTACAACATATTTATTCTGCTTAAACCTCTACAGGAAGGTGAAGACGTAACAGTCACATTGTCACCGCTTATACCAGTATCCTTCAATACCAATATAGTCATTACACCTTGACTAGCACCCCCAACAGTGGGACAAGGATCACCATGATTACTCACCTCCCGGGAGTGAAGGGAGCAAAAAATATCTAGGGGTCAGCTGTGAACTCACTGGGAAGTGCAGGAGGACACAATAAGCTTTGGGCTGATCACAAGCTTAGCCGGCACAGGTGGATTTGTGCCACCTAAATTGGTTTGGGCAGCATTAGCCTGATACCAGGTCAGAGCACACGGCAGCACTCTTCAGAGGCTTAATGAGACCTGTGGGACCTTCATTAGCTTGAGAGCTGGTGGAGAGAGAGAAAAATCAATGGGAAGGTTATAAAGACCTGGGTGGGCAGGAGGAAGGGGATTTTTCAGCAGCACACTGAGATATTAGAAGTGAGACATTTAACTCTGCAGCCAACACAGATCTTGAGTCTGAGAGCAAGGAAATAGCTGCCAGTCAGCTGCTGTCCTTTGGGACAGTGAAGCCCAAATAGGAGCCATTAGTGCAATGGTTTATTGTACGGCCCTGCAGGCTGCCAGACACTTCACAAGCAGCTGTGAGGAAGGGGTCTTTGCCCTGGGAAGTGGACAGTGTAAATCAGATCCACCAACCGTTGTAAGCTTTTTGAGAGAGTTATCCTGGTGCATGTCCAGGAGGGGCGAGTGGGGGAGATCATGCTTAGGGGCAACCAACACGGGTTCATCAGTGGCAGGCCCTGTCAGACCAACCCGGCGGCCTTCTACGACCAGGTCACCAAATCCTTAGCTGCAGGGGGAGCAGTGGACATCGTCTTCCTGGACTGTCGGCAGGCCTTCGACACCGTCTCTTACCCCGTTCTCACTAAGAAACTGGGGGGCTGTGGTGTCGACCCCCACACAGTCAGATGTGTCACCAACGGGCTGGGGGCCGCACCCAGAGAGCGGTGGTGGACAGGTCATGTTTGGCCTGGAGGGACGTGGGCAGTGGGGTCCCGTAGGGCTCGGTCCTCGGGCCCGCACTGTTCAACATCTTCATCAGTGATTTGGACGAGGGGGTAACCAGCACCCTGTTCAAATTTGCTGATGACACTAAGATGTTGGGGGA
>NW_017728906.1:201918489-201939188 GCF_001723895.1 Crocodylus porosus | reverse complement strand
GTACTCTTTCCTGCCATGGCAGGGGGTTGAACTTGATGATCTACTCAGGTCCCTTCCAACCCTACTAACTATGAAACTATGAAACCTGTGCCCTGGAGAAAGTCACTGAGGACCCAGCCCTTGCTTTCCCGCAGAGATGGGCACTTTCGCTTCATGCCCCTCTTACCAGGACTGTTCGTTCCTCTTGCTCATCTTGAAAAGGAAATGAAGGATGCAATCATAAAAAGCTGTTGTGAAGCAAGGCAGCTGCTGAGATAAAGGCTTATACTTATACTTATTATTATTTCCAGGAATTACACATGGAAGCATTGCTTACATATTACAAGTAACTGGCAGGAAATCTCTCTTGGTAGGAAGCTGGCATTTTGTTTTATAACATGTTGTAGGCTTCTGGCTGGTGTACGTGTGCATGTGCGCATGCGTACGTGTGCATGTGCGCATGCGTACGTGTGCATGTGCGCATGCATGCATGACTATGCATGTCCTTTCCTCTCAACGATGGATGTGGACAAACCACCAAAAGGCAGTGAATTAATCAGGGGCTGGGACTTCATGTGAAACATCTGTCCAATCTAACCCCACATTAAATGACACAGGGATGGAGGCAGCGTAGCCCTGTTTCTGGAATAAGCTGCCTCAGTTTAACCTCCACTTCCCTTGGGGTAAGAGTAGGCAGATGGACAGTTATAGCACGAAACTGTTCCCTCACCCATTTGGGAGTGTGGTGAATCCTTCTGTAGGGGGTAGGGCCTGCATTGCCCTCAGTTTGAAGCCCCCATCGCTGCCCCCATCACAGGGCTCCAGCAATGCAGAAGGCTCCCCATAAGCATCAGAGTCTATTTTGGAGAGCAGCAGGCTCATAGTGATGCAGATAATTGTTTGGTTGCTGGGACTGGGATGGAAAGTGCAGAAGAGCAAGGAATTGTTTGCAATTAGCACAGAGCTTTGTTTTAAGGGACGCATTGCAATCGAATAGTACCAGGTGACACTTGCAACCCTTCGCTAGCTGCAGGGGGTTTGTGAAAGGCTTCAGAGAGGTTGCTGCTCCTGTCCCTGAGTGATGCAAAAAGTACAAACTGGACAAGGCGGTATGGACCGAGGCCTGCCGGAAGGGCTTCAATCAGGTTAAAGAAGCTTGTCAAAAGGGCCTGTTTTGACTGGCTTAGATTTTAACAAGACTTTCGAGATGAGCATGGATGCATCACACACGAGTATTAATGCAGGTGGCAGCAAGAAACGTCCCCATTGCCTTCTTGAATAGGAAGTGAACAGAAGTATCCAGTATTCAGGGAGTGGTTTCTTGAGCAGAGATTTTTTTTTTTTAAAAAGCATTGCTCCATCTAGCAGAAGGGGATCTGGGCCGCAGCACCAACCTGCATCCTGAGGAGAGACCTTGGAGAAGTGACTACCCAGGAAACGTGAATCACTCTGGTACCAGATCATAAAGAATCAGGGCAAGGTCTGGGAGCCCCCTGGTATGGAAGTAGGAGTTATGGATGAAAGCAGTGTGCTTTCCTAGGAAAACGGTTCATCCATTACAATAATGGAGGAAGGACCATGATATTACAGAGTGCAAGGACTTGCAGGGAACTGGAAAGCAATGTAGATGCCTCAAAAATAGAATTATTGAGCCCATATGAAGTCTGAATATCCCATGTGAGTCCAATTCAGTGGGGCAGCTTGGATGTCAGGAGGTAGGGAGCAGGGCCAGAGTTAACACTCAACATGTTTGTACAGCGCCTAACACGGAGAAGTCCTGATCTTTGTCTGGGCCCCAGATATAACCACAACCATGAAATACAGTTCACCTATGGTGGTGTCACCCATCCTTTCATTCTCGCCAGCGCGTGATAAGCCAGCTTCTCCTTCCTCTCATGCCAAGGTGTCTCCCACCCTGGTCAGAAGGGCTTGGTCAAAGAACTGGCTGAGCTCTGTAGTGATCTGTGACTTGACAGCTCTGTCCCAGTCAGTAACCAGCGTCACCCCAGTCTTCCCAGTGCACCCTGGGGGCGCTAATATCAGGGCACCACTGATAAGCAGAGAAGTTCTGCCATTCCTGGGAAATAGGGCTGAGGCCATCAAAATCACTCCCTTCAGTGACATTGAGACTGGCAGGTAACAGGTTGCTGCCAAAATGTCACCGGCAGACTGCTCATGCCACGTGCAAGCGTGAGTCTTCAGGCTGCATTCTCCACTGAGCAAAGCACGGCCTTGTGGCATTGCCGTAGCAGTATCCTGGGGCAGATTGTTTTGGAAGCAAGTCAAGTCACAGCAGAAAAAGGTAGAGAACCGGTGTTGACAAACTGTTGGTGGCACCCAGCATTACGTTGTCCATGGGGAATACAGCTCAGTCTGGGAGTCCCAAGGGATGAAATGGCCAATGCAAAATGTGCTAGGCCCACTGTTTTGTCCTTTTGGGGGATGCTGCTCTGTGGAGAGTTGCAGTTCCCCACGTGATGTGTGTATGTGTCTGGGAAACCTCCCTGACTGCTCAGCATTGGGTGGTACAATCCCAGCAAAGTCTCCCCCAGCCTCATCCTCTCCCTCTCCCCTAACTCCGCATTAGATGCTACTCAATTAACTCCCATCCTCTGATGGAAAGTCAAACCAATTTCACGCCTCAGCGAGATCCAAGTGTTGTGCTCCATTAAAGAAACTAATTGTGTTTCTCCACCGAGCTATGGGAAGTGCGTTGGCAAGGGCAGCGTGATCCCAGCGGTCTGTTCACTGACAGATGCCCCAGATGTTCCCAGGCAGTGTATCCGCATGTCATGTTTAAACTGATCTAATAAGGCAATGCCATTTCCTTTGCTCTTGGCTACCTACAATGGTCCTCTTTCTCCTCCTCCATTTCCAACTGCCAGACATCCATAAATCCAATTGCAACCAAGTTTTTCCGGGCTGGACCAGAGCCCCTGTGCTCCTGTATTTTTTTATCGGTGTTAATCAGGGTAGAAGAACAAGGGTCAGAGGGTTAAGGTTTGGGACTCAGGTTTTGCAGATTTAGTTCTCCCTGACTGACAGACTTATAGGGTGACCCTATCTGAGCATCAGGTCTCTGTTTGCCAAAAGGTCTTTTACTGTCCTCTTTGTATGTCTCGTCTATGCACTTTGTAAGCATTGGGTGGCAGAGACTGATCCTACACCGTGCCGAGCCGAATGGAGCCACGATCCTGGCTGAAGCCATTATAAACCACGACAAGGTGGTGACAACCCCTCTGCAAGGTGGTAACAACCCCTCTGTAACCAATGCGTTTGCCAGCACTGAAATCTACTATGAGGAAAGAAAAATGCAGTTTCCTAATAACCAAGGTGACTATGTATAACCCAGGGAATTGAGCAACTGCCTCCACCAATCCTTTGTTTGGTTTGATGTGTCATCCCCATGGGCAGGAGTTGCACCCAGCCGTTCCAGCCAAGGGCTGAACAGCAGCTTCCTCTGTTTGTGGCTGTCCCATGCCACCCAAGAAAAGAAGCTGGCAGCCATGGCTGGGAGTGCACGGTCCAGGATTTTTTATTGCCAACAAGTATGGGCTGGAGAAAGTGAGGCAGGGCGTACGGAGCATCTGCCTGGACGCTTGAGTCACTGCTTTATTCTTTTTACAGGATTACATGCCCACCCACATAAAAATAGCATTACTATGCCCAGGCAAAGCACTCCAAAGTTAGGAAATGCCTTTCTCCCCCTGGCTCCTGTTCCAACATTTTGTTTTCCCCACCAACAATCTTCTCTTCCATACTGATTTCCTCCACCTTGTATCCCACTCTTGCACTCTCGTTGTATGCACATGGCATCTTCTTAAAAGCTGCTGGGATTTTGGAGCCAGAGTCATTGAAAGCACAGGACAAACGGGCCGCTTGCTCTCATTTCAGGTGCCTGGACCTCACACCAGGCTTGAGAGGGCACACCAGGGTTAGACACAGACGGTACTGGGAACGGCCTGCTCCGCCCCAGCTTCTCTGCGTGAGAACAAGCTCCGCACAGATTTGAAATCTTCCCTGTGTCAAGCAGAGCAGCTCTTCTAAACACACCAAAGACAATTCAAGGCTTCCAACTTAACCAAATCTGAGCAAATTACCACGAGGGCAGTAAATGGCATTTCCTTAACTCACCCCCCTACCATTTTTCAGGTTTCTGCTCCCAAACACAGAGACATTAGAGCTTTGCAAGCAAGAGGTCACCAGAACATTTTTTTTAAAACATGAGCAAAACAGTGGATGATCCTGTAACCCCCTCCACAGAAGCATTTTGGTCGGACTTCTCCAGCACATGCTAGCCTGAGCCAAGGACCCGGCACAGCACATTTCAAAGTTTGGTAAAATTGTAACTAAAAAGAGGATCTTCTAATGTGAAGTGTCATGCACTCATTTATCCGTGCCAGCATTATCTAGCTTGGCTTTGGAGACGACAGCAGCAAGGACATGATAGAATGGGCTATAGCCTGAATTATCAAGCAATGGATCCACCAGTTTCCCTGCAGAAATTGTAGTCTGGTGCCATTTGCTATCCTTGCCCATGCCTGGTACGTTAAGCAAGCATGGTTATGCTGCTGCATGCCACAGTCAGACCTTCATTCTGCTGTGTGGACGTACCCGTAGGCAAAGTTAACAAGCCTGCCTACAGAAGATCATTTAAGAGACCACTGAAATCATACGACATGCAAAAGCCTTGGCCAGAGGGAAAAAGGAAGCTCTCCTTCAAGTGCAAAGCCCACATGAGCCTCACAGCCCCTCATTCCAATGTAGTTAATCACACTTGTTTCTGCAGCAAAGTCTGCAAGGCAGTGATGCCACCACCACAGCAGCCTCTTCGGGCCCTGCAGCCTGAACGGCCAGGTGCCTGTTTGCAGGTGCCCGTTTGCAGGTGCTCACTGCAGCCCGTTTGCAGCTGTAGTTTTTGGCTCAGGTCTCGTGGAGGGCTCACGCCTCCGGTGCTGTAGCCAGACACCATAACTGCTCTGCTACCATAGCCAAGCCCTCTTGCAAGGGGGTCTCACATGTATTGCGTAGTGAAGAAAAGCAAGCAAAAAACAGTGGTCAGAGCCCTGTCCTTTGCAATCCAGAGCCAGGGAGGTGGGAAGGGACCTGCCAATGCAGCAAGAAAAGCTTGCCCTGTTTTTATCAGCATTTGGATTACAAACGAGCTCTCCTTTCTTTAACTGCTTGGGGCATTTGTGGCTTTTATTCAGGTTTCTCACTAGGCATTTCACAAACACAACTAAATCAACCCTCTGAGGACAGCACCGTTCCACAAGGAGGCAAAAAGGTTGCACGGCTCAGCTGGGCAGGGAACCCAAAAGTCCCAGTGCAGCTACAGGATGTAGCTAGCTCACGCTCTACGTCTATTCATGATTATTTTGGGACCATTAGACCCACTCGAAAGCATTTGCTTCACCAGCTCTGCAGCTAGCTGAAAAAGGCTCACATGAACTTGCTTTGTTGTTTCTGTTCTGCTTTTCGGCTGGGTCTGAAACGCTAAAAAGGGAAACGCGGAAGAGCGGTCTGGAAGAACGTTTGTGGATTTTGCTTCTAGTTATGGGAAATGCATGGGTTTATTGTCAAAATTCAGAAACAAAACTAAAAGATGTTCTTTTCCCTTACATCACTGAGTGATGAGCAGAAGAAACCATTTCTTGCTCCATTCACTAGGCTTAAATGCAAGCTATAAAGGGGAAACAAGTTTCCTAGGCTCACTACACAGGTCTCTAGTTTCTGCCCATTTATATCACTTTATATCAGGGTTGCTCGAGCCCAGCCTGCAGGCCAGATCCAGCCTGCAGACCTGGTGCCGGGTCACCCAGCCTATGGTGCTCCCCATGGATATGTGGAAAGCCCTGCAGGCTGCAGCCCCACAGAGGGCAGATTAAGATTTACTGGGGCCCTCAGCAAACAGAAAATTGGAGGCCCCCCATACGCCATTATAAGCATGAATGGATTATGAATGTATCATGCCACTCCACCCCTGCAGCCCAGCCCCAGGTCCCGGGAGCTGGACTCCAGTTGGGGGAGGGGTCCCCTGGTGCCAAGGGTGGGGTGGGCCTCTGTGCCCCGTGTAGGAAGCTGAATGGACCCGATCGGGCTGGGGGTGGGGTGGCACATCCCGCCCCTCCTCCGTGCTCTGAGCCCTCTCTCCCCTCACCACGGCTGGAGGGGAGCCGAGAAGGGCGAGGGTGGATGCAGGCTGCCCACTGTGGGCTCCTCACTCTGCTGCCTTTGCCCCAGGAGCCCTGCGCCAGCCATGTGCCCCCTGCCAGCCTGGCAGTGGGGGCACAACTCGCCGCCCCCACTGCTGCCGGGTGGGCAGGGGGTGCACAGCTGGCGTGGGGCTGCTGAGGGAAAGGCAGCAAGGCGGAGAGCCCTGATCCCACAGTGAGCAGTCTCCATATGTCCCGTGCACAAATCTGGGGGGGCACATGCCCCTTCCATGCCTCCCCTGGGGAGTGCACAGAGCAGCAGGGAGCCGCTCCCTACATTCCCCCCCCCCGAATGAGCTACCTATGGCCCTGGCCCCGGGTCCCACGCAGCGCCCCGGCTGCGTAGCACCACCAGCCCCAGCTTCACTCCCTCTCTCACCATGGGGGGGCTCAATCTGGCCCCCCATGCTCCTTCCCCTCCACAGACTTACTTGCAGTGAGCTGCTCTCCAGTCTGCCAGGCTGTATTCCTGGTCACGTGCATGTGTGCAGCTGTGCACATGCACACGGGCCCCCCGCATTTTGCTCCCGGCAGCCCCAAGCAGGACCCCTTGCGGGCTAGAAAGCTGCCCACCTGCAAGGGGAAACCCACCATTTCCCGAGGGGACCCAGGCACCCAGGGGGCCCCGGCCCCCTAGGCCTGTTCCTTAATCCACTTCTGACCCTGAACACTATAAAGTGTTCATGGGGCCTGATCCTGGTGCTTGGGCTATACAGGAGCAGCACAAGGCCCCAATCCTGGCATGTGGGGCTGGGAAGCGGCAGAGGAGGTGCCAGGCACTGGAGGTGTGAGGGACTGGGGCCTGTTCAAGGCACATAGGGGTGGTGTGGGGCCTGATCCAGCCCCGTGGGGTCCAATCTGGTCTGTAGACCACCCCTAAACATGACACCACTGCTCTATATGATCATAAGCATTTGCATGCGTCTTCCAGCTGAGAATTTCATTTAACTTGATCATTTTAACGGCCCTTGCAGTAGCAAGACCCTAGCCCTCATCTCCCTGCTTTGCCTGCAGCAGGTTAGGATGTTCTTGGTGTTTTTGATATGATTGTGGCTGTAGCTTTAGCAGTAGGGTAGACACACTCTTGTAGAGGATGGGTCGGATAGGGCTGATCTTGCCTTGGGCAAGGGGTTGGACTGGATGATCTTCTGAGGTCCTTTCCAGCCCGATGTTTCTACGACAATGCATGCATTTTTGATTTACCTTCAGAACACCCTTGGAAAGCAAGGAAGAATCTTAAAGCAGAAAACTCTGGACTTTCACGCTGCTTTTCCTCTGAGGATCCCGAAGGACTTTGCTGATATGAATTCTAGTCCGTTGCTTCTCTACAGGTTAGACAGAAAGCACAGATCAATCACCCCTGCCACTAGCCCCACATAGCAGGGCAATGCATTTGTGTAGGACAGGAAGGGAAGGAGTATATAAGAGGCAATGGCAGCTGTAGGGGAGATAAATTCAGGAGCGACGAAGCTCTGACTCAGGCCAAGACCCTAGGGTGCAAGGTATGGCAGGAGCACACCCCAGGCTAAAGTGGAGGAAATCCTCCTTTGCCTCTGTATAAAGTGGAAACAATAAGCTGTCTTTTCTCCCATGCCCCATCTCATCTATTCAGGCTATGAGCTGTTCAGAGTAGGGACTATGTATTTATCTATACAACCCTTAATGCAATAGGCTTAGGTGCCCACCTCACAGGAAGTGGGAAGATTTAGATACTCTGTTAGGTCCCCTGGAGACTGCCATTGGTTTGACATGGAAGATGACATGGTTGATGGGAGCTGTATATCACACCCTGCAGATATATCTAACAAATAGTGGCAATAGTTTGGCTTCGTCCAAGGACTGAGCTCCTAGCATAAAGGCCAGACAAGTATATTCTTCCAGGATGCAGCCTCTCTTTTTGCTGCACAATTGGAGCATGTGTTCCCCATCTAGGATTGTCTGGAGGGTCATTAGCCTTGGCTGCATCCTGTAAACAAAGCCAAATTCTTGGACTTTTAACAAACAAAGAGAGCTGAAACCACGAAACAGAGAAAATCTGGTCCCCAAGGACCAGAGCCAGAGCTCGAGGCACCCGCAGAGCTCCAGTGCTGCCCTTCTGGTGCAGCCGGTTTCACTCTCAGTGAGGGGGTAGCAGGGACCGTGGCCCTGGCTTCAGCCTGATTCTTGGAACCGGTCCTCACTGTTTCATAGAAGGTGGGGGAGAGTTGCACCTTTTAGACTGACTGACTCAGAGATGCTATGAAAGGACATGCAGAGAGTAGGCTATCCAATGTGATCTGGGTACAAGACATGCATCAGCATGTGGATGTTCACTTTGAACAAGGATCCAAGCCACCGGTCATGTAGAAGTGTCACAGGTATGACCCAGATGTGGGGGCACAGAGGTCAGAGCACAAGCTTAGGAAGTTCAGGTCCGAGGGTCGCAATACTGGGAGCCCAAGAGCCAAGGACTGAGGCAAGGATGCAGGCAAGCGCTAGGCACAGGGAAATGGATGCCAGGAACCAGACTAGAGCATGCAGAACCAGGAACGAGGGACCAGGACTAGGAGCAAGAAAGCAGGAGTGATGGGGCTAGGACAGAAGTAGCACCTACTCTATTGCAAGCCCACAGAGCGCTGCAAGGCTGCTACTTGCATGAAGCAACTAAACTAGCCCAGCCTGGAGTCACATCCACCTTCTTTCAGCCTTCATGGAAGTTTTCACGTGGGGACTTTCCCCACAGGATCTTGCTGTGTGAGTGAGACTCCGCTTGGACTCAGCACAGCAGGCCAAACTCAGATCCTCATGATTTTAGTGGAGCCAGGATGTGGCCCAGGTACACCCAATTGCACCAGCTGCCGAACAACTGGAGCAGCCACAAAGCCTGGAGAAAAATGCCTCGCAGTAAGAGACTTGGGGAACTCAGCGTGGGTTGAATTTCCAAAGAAAGATGGCAAGCTGGTTTGATGGGGGTGTTTAAACACCTTTAGGGGGGAAAAAAAGATACCAGGTGCTAACAAGCTCTTTCATTTAGGAGAGAAAAGAATAACAGGAACCACAGCCCGAGGGTGGGAGCTGGACAAGTTCAGATTAGAAATAAGGTGTGCCTTTCTAACAGCGAGGGCAATTAAGTGTCAGAACAAACCACTCAGACAATAGCGGACTTTCCCTCTCTTAATGTCTTCAGGTAGAGACCGGATGCCTTTCTGGAAATAGGGGCAATGTTCTGTAGCCTGGAAGTTGGGCTGGGAACTCAATGGGACCCATCTACCCATGGATAGTCCACCCATCAGGTGTTCAATCAGGGGCGGGTTTCAAAAGGTGTCTTGATCCTGCTCATCACTTGTCTGAGAAAGGGGTGCAGGTCTCTCCCAGACATGATGTCTGCAGCTGTTTTGGGGGTCTCTTTGGTTTGGCAAGGCAGGAATGAATGGCTCCATTACAGTCTGTGAACTGGGACCAGTAAAAGGGACAGTTAAGGGCCATATCTTCCCAAGGGTGGGCAAACACAGAGCAGGGTCACCATGCCATCTGGGGCAAAGGGCAGCTGTGAAAATCAAGCAGCTATTGCTGAGATTGTCTGGAGCCAGTGGACTCTGCCAGGACGGCTTGCCATTTGTTATAGAAACCCTCCTCATGGAGATCTGGCCATCACCTGGGGCAGTCCTGGGCTCATTTCTAAGGCGCCAGGATAGCGGGCTGATCGTGACAGAGCATAGAGAAGATGGTTTCCCCGTTTGCACTGATTTTCTAAACAAACAGGCTTCTGATGGGGAGGCTTGTGATAGTAACCCCAAAGAGAGCCATTTTAATACCACTAAAGCCAGGGAGGAGGTGGCCATGAACTTCATACAGCGACATTCATTTGAACAAAGCAGTGACATTGCTTCATTATAGCCCAGCAGCCGCACCATTACCATCAAAGCTGTGACCCGCTTGCTCTTTTAGCAGACAATTTTTCCAAGCGTGCTGAGCTTCTCTCCCCAACTCATTGCCTCGAAATTTGCTGTGCTTTGGGAGGCCTTGGGGCAGGATTAGTGGTAGTTTTAACCTCCATCGCTGTTCAAAATCTCTCCCTTATCACCAGCTGGCACGTGTCTGGCTTCAGCTCCCAACCTCTGGTTCTTGTTAGGTCTTTCTTGACTAGCAGGGGGCAATTTGGGCTTCCTCAGCTACAGTTCCTTCAAGAACTGGTTGAATGGCTGGTTGAATAGCTGATGTGCTCTCAAGCCAGGAGAGATGGTCCTGTGAACTGCCACGAAACACAAGGGACCCCGGAGGAGGCAGCGGTGCAGATTTGTGGCTGCAAGCAGATGAACGAGACTGCAGTCGTGCGGGGCGCCGACATCCACCTTGCCTCCACGCTGGTCCTCGGGCAGTGAACCACAACTCTCCTGCGGGTCATGGTGCTGCCAACTCCCTGTTCGCCTTGCTTTGTCCTGCAAACACAGAGAGCAGCAACAGTGACAGGCCTCCTTCTCTCATCACACACAGATATTTCAATACTTTGGCAAACCAACTAGTCCAGAACGGGGAGAATTCAAGCCCTGTAGAGAGATAACTAGCAATTGCCCAGGTAAATTATACCTGGCAGGTGTTACTCCAGCATCCAAATCTATCCAGTTTTCCTCTGGTCACTGGGCACCTAGTCCTTCACTTGACACCACCCTTATTATGGTGGTGCCTGAGGATCCAACCAATGGCTTTGAGTGGTAAACCATGGGCTCACCCACAACTTGGGCTGAAGGACTGAGCATCTTAATAGGCAGCTATATCAGACGGAGTCTCATGCACAGAGGAGGGAGATAACACATATGACCATGGTCACCAGCACAGTTAAACAAATCTCTTTGCAAGGGAGGTGTCAGGGGCTGGCCGTGCTGGTGCCCCCACCCAATTTGCCTATGTCAGCTGATGTTTTGGAGTTTCCACCTATTAATTTGCGGAGGATGGCTTTGGGGCCTTTATAGCATGAGCAGACCGCAAAGCGGATCACACAATATCTGACTGAATAGAAAAAGACTCAGGCACCAAGCAAGTACAGGTGTGTTCCTCCGGCTGAGCGGACCCCGTGCTGCACGAGTATCTTGCTGTAGCTCACCAGATGCTACAGCCCAAGGGCTAGCAGCTACATGGCAAACAGAGCTGCCCCTTCACAGCTCATGGGATTTCACAGGTAGCACCATGTGCTGTGAATGATGGCGTGGGCAGATCCCACCTAATGGTTAGACCCAGGTCTTGAACTTGAAGAGCCAGGCCAAGAGGCAACGCCAAGGGATCAAACCACAAGTCCAGCACCAGGAGCCATAGCCGACTGTTGGGCTAGGATCAGAAGCCAGGAGGTCCAAGGCAATAGCAAGGGTTGGGGGGGAGGCTGGAAACAAGACTGGAGACAAGGCTGGACAAGGACCCCAGCGGGGCAGGAACAGGAACCCGAGCAGGAGCTAGGGATGAGGCAGAAGTAGGAAACAGGGCCAGGGCTGGGCAACAGGGCTGTGGCAGGCTGCAAGGCTGGATGTGTATAAGTCCATGGGGCCGGATGGGATGCACCTGAAGGTGCTGAGGGAGTTGGCTGATGTGATCGCAGAGCCAACGGCCATCATTTTTGGCAACTCATGGCCACCAGGAGAGGTCCCGGATGACTGGAAAAGGGCAAACGTAGAAGCCATGTTAAAGAAAGGGAAGAAGGAGGATCCAGGGAATGACAGACAGGTCAGCCTCCCCTCAGTCCCTGGAAAAATCATGGAGCAGGTCCTCAAGGAATCGATTTCTAAGCACTTGGAGGAGAAGAAGGTGATTATGAACAGTATGCACGGGTTCAACAGGGCAAGTCAGGCCTGACCAACCTGATTGCCTTCTACGACAAGGTGACTGGCTCTGCGGATGCGGGGAGACCGGTAGATGTGGTGTACCTTGATTTTATTAAGGCTTTTGATACGGTCTCCCACAGCACTCTCTCAGGCAAGCTAAGGAAGTATGGGTTGGATGAATGGACTGTAAGGTAGATAGAAAACTGGCTGCAGCATCAGGCTCAGAGGGTAGTAATCAGTGGCTCCGTGTCTAGTTGGCAGCCGGTATCAAGTGCAGTGCCCCAGGGGCTGATCCTGGGGCTGGTTTTGTTCAGTGTCTTCATCGACGACCTGGAAGACGGGATGGAGCGCACCGTCGGCAAGTTCGCAGGTGACACCATGCTGGGGGGAGTACTAGATATCCTGTAACGTAGGGCTAGGATTCAGAGAGACCTGGACAAATTGGAGGATTGGACCAAAATGAATTTCATGAGGTTCAACAAGGACAAGTGCAAAGTCCTGCACTTCGGACGGAGCAATCCCATGCACCAGTACAGGCTGGGGGTGACTGGCTGGGCAGCAGCTTTGCAGAAAAGTACCTGGGGGTGACAGTGGGCAGAAGCTGAATAGGAGCCAGCAGTGCGCCCTTGGTGCCAAGAAGGCTACCGGCATCCTGGGCTGCGTTGGTAGGTGCGCTGCCAGCAGATTGAGGGCAGTGATTCTTCCCTCTGTGCATCACTGGGGAGGCCACATCTGGAGTCCTGCGTCCAGTTTTGAGTCCCCCACTACAGAAAGGATGTGGACAAGTTGGAGAGTCCAGCAGAGGGTGACAAAAATGGTTGGGGGCTGGGGGACAGGACTGGTGAAGAGAGGAGGAGGGAACTGGGCTGATTTAGTCTGGAGAAGAGAAGACCGAGGGGGATTGAATAGCAGATTTCATCTCCCTGCAGGGGGTTGCAAAAAGGATGGAGCTGGGCTGTTCTCTGTGGGGGCAGATGACAGGACAAGGAGCAATGGGCTCCAGTTGCAGCAAGGGATGCTGAAGTTAGATATTGGGAAGAATTTTCTCATGAAGAGGGTAGTAAAACACGGGAACAGGTTACCCAGAGAGGTGGTGGACTCTCCATCCTTGGAGGTTTTCAAAACCGAGCTAGACAAAGCCTTGGCTGGGATGATCTAGTTGGGGATGGTCCTGCTTGGAGCAGGGGGTTGGACTAGATGTGACCTCCTGAGGTCTCTTCAACCCTCATTTTCTGTGAGTCCAAGGCAGATCCAGGGGGGATGCTGCTGCGGGAGAGTATTGGAGAAAAACAAGGAGTCAAGAGCTGAAGCAAGACCAGGATATGATACAGAAGAGGAACAGGGTGACAAGGCCTAAAGGCAGTCAGAGACCAGGCTGAGTGTGCCCCAGGGTAGGGCTCACTGGGACGTGATGTTGGAGTACTGCTAGTCTCCTCCTGACAGGCTCTGCAGTCCCCTGGCCATGCCTGTAGCCCTTCTCTGCACTTGCTCCATTGGAAATACCTCCACTGATTCCCCCTAGGATTGCTGAGCCCTGGGTGGGGGTGGGTCTTCTCCCTGCCCAACGCCCGAGATCAGACTGGGAACCCAAGCCTGGATTGGGTTTGGTCAAGGCTGCAGAAGACAACCGGAGAATGGCAAGCGGTGCATGAACGGAGGCCGGGAGCACAGAGCTGACCAGTGTGTTCAGGAACGAGTCCCCTGCACTTTGCCCAGGTTATGCTCTTGCACTGCAATGCAATGACCACACCTAGGAGCCATCCATTCTCCTCGATCCCACCACTTTGGGATCACGACACATCAGGAAGCTCTTGTACCAGTGGGCTAACTCTAATCACCACAGTGAACTCACTGGCCATGCCTGGGCATGGACAGACAAACACATACCCCGGTGCAGCTTGTACCAGTTCTGTATATGGGGCTCAGGAACACAGAGATGGCCAGCGATTCTGGATGGCTCAGCCAGTGAGTAGCTATGATAGTGCCTCACCATTAGGTAGCAAGGGGGAAAGGGTCTATTTGTAATCTGCAAGCAGCTGTGCTGGAATGGATGTGGGCAGACAAAACCTACACCAGGGGAACTCACATGTGCGGAGCATAAGTTTTTTCCTGCTCCCATCAGGAGTAATTCTCCACAGGACTGGTTAAATTCACCTGACTCGAGAAGTTTGCATTGTGTGTCCTTTACTTTTCTACACGGGTATAAGACTGATTATACTCATGCAAATGTGTCAACTGTTCATGTCCGCAGGGGAGTGATCAAGGACTGAGCAGGGAACTGAAAGCAGAATGGCTTTACACCTGGAGCATGGACAGGACTCACCCCCCTTCCAACAGCTGGTAAATACTGATTAACATTTGGTAAAGGAAATGGGTGCTTCTGCTTGAGCTGCTGTCTGCCTGGAGGGGCTTTTGGTTTCCATTAGCAATTCTGAGCACCAATGTACCAGTGAGGGCTGAGTTTGTTTAAGCCAGTAGCTCAAATCAAAGGCAGAAGTCATTAAAGACAAAATAACAGTAGATGCTTCTGTGGGTGATTGATTCCAGGATGCTGGAAATACTGAGGGTGGTTGGACGTTGGTGGCCTAAGCGAGAGCCGGGAGAGGGGTGCCCATGGCTCTAATCTTCCCGGAGACACCACATGTGCTAAATGCATAGAAAAGGGGATTGGGATATCCAATCACAAGATCAGTTTTGACACCTCTCATGATAGTTTTTAGAGTCAGCTTGGAAATCTGCTTTTTAAAAGATGCACAGCCCTTCCTCACTGTCATGGAGGAGTGTTTGAAAACAGGACCTAAATGCAACCCAAAAACTAGTGACACCAGAAGGCAAATGCAAAGAGCCGAAAGGTATTGCTTTAAAAAAGATCTTGTGACTTTTAAGCCAATTGCTTGATATTGCATGTGGCTTGCTCAAGATTTGGGAACTCTCAAGTTCAGCTCCAAGGGTCAAGCCAACCTCTAAGGATTTGAGGAGATGCCTCTGGGGACAGGGGGTCCCACACATGCCTATGGTGGGGCTCTTAAATCTTCTGGCGCTAGCCAGGTTTGGAGACAAGGGTCTGGACCAGGTGAGACCTCAGAGTGGCAATTCCTAGATGTAGGGCAAGGCCTTCACGTCAGCGTGTGATAGAGGGCTGAGAAATCAGAGAAGGGAGAGTCACTGGACTCCTGCTCCCCTTCCTGTTCAAGGCAGCAGAAAGGGCTGGGGCAGGGCTGCTCCTGGCAAGACATGTTCTGTCCTACAGCTCATTGTCTCCAATTTGCCTTGCTTAAGCTAAAGCCTCCGGCTTCACTGGCCTTGGCCCAGAGACAAGCGCTGCTTATATAATAAATACTTTTTCACTGAATCTCTGTTTGTTTAAAACCAACAGTATGTCATAAATAAAAGCTTTGTGGCTGCTCTGGCATTACTGTCCTTACGCATACATTAAATAGGAAGGCGTTAAGTGAAGACATTCGTCAGTGAACAGCTGTGTCTGCATCTCAGTAAAAGCTGTGGCTGTGAAATAACCACATTGCTCAAATCTGCTGTCTGTAAGGACAAATTTTGCTTTCCTGGGCCCCCGCTCACCTTTGCCCAGGGCCGTGCCCCCTGCACCCTGGGCTTCAGTAGCATTGCATGTGTGTGTAAAGTTACACAGGGGTGCAGGTTGTAGCCGTGTCGGTTTAAGGACGCAGGCAGACGCGGTTCTTTGGGTAAATCCGGTATCTTTTATTAGACCAACTCAAATATTTGGAAAAATTCATCTTTTCAAGGTTTCAGTTACACAAACTTTTTGCTGCATGAGGCCCAGAGGACTAAGCCCTGCAGGACTGAGCCCTTATGGAGGGTCTGCTTTGTGAATGCTCTGCTGGTTCAGTCACATGCACCTGCATGAAGTGAGTCCAGCCTGGGGACAAAACACCACAGCTCTGCTCTGGCAACATTTCCCAGTCATGGATGATGGTGTAAGGATGGGGCAATGGAGACTCGGGCTTTGGGACAGCAGAGGGCCTGTCTAGACAGAGTAACCGGTATAGTTTTAAAGCATAAGTTAACAATGTCAAACCCCTGCGGTTAGGTCAATGGAGCTAGACAGAGCGTATATCTGCAGTGGAGCACAGTATGGGAAGAGCCTCTTAGTCCATCAGCTCCAGGCCCCCATATTCACAGGGAACCCTGTAATCCAGAGTGCAATTGCAGCCCATGTTGATGGACTTGCACCAGCTTTAATGTGGGTGCTAATGGCAATGAAAGCATGCTGTAATTCAGCACTAGTCAGCAAGCCAAGGATGCGCTCAGAGTCCCCCGCTGGGATTGTGCTGAAGTCAGGACTGCCAGGCTTTCGCTGCTATTGGTGGCCAACTAGATTGAAACTAGAGCAAGTCTGCTTCTGTGTGCTTCGGAGACAAAGCAAGGGTATGTCTAACTAACACTACCTATCTGGGTGGAAACACGTTGCCTGATGTCTCATTTGTGCTTCCATAAAAAAATGTTATGGCGACACAGATGCTGAGCAAATAGATGTCACTCCCCTTTGTGAAGCTGCATGAAAGGAAAATCAGTGGCATGACAAAAGTTGGTAATAGGCTGTATTACTGTATTGTGGCAGATGTCTATTAGCTCTGCAGTGGGAGACTACAGGCAGCCTGAGCTGCTCCTACCCTCCAGCCATCCTGGGAAAGTGCTTTAGGGGCTTGAGGGCACCTCAGGGCCATGGGAAACCCCTGATTACAGAGAGGCTCCCCAGGGAATCTCAGGGTGCCTCTCTGTAAGTAGGGAAGTTGGTCCTTCCCCAGCCAGACCTGTGCCCCATAACTGCAGAGGAGCAAGTCCAGTTGAGCATAGAAAGCAGGGAGATCGTATCGCCCCTTGTCCCACACCATCAAGGGTGTTTTTCACCCAGTGAAGCAGATCAGCTGTGCCACAACACATCACGGCACAGCTGAATCGCTCCATTTGGTGAGGTCTATTTCTAGCCTCACTGTCCCAGCTCCAGCAGGCAGATGCCTGTGTTATCCCAACCCACCTCTGAGTCTCCACACGGCAGAGCCACACAGGCCTTTTCTCCCATGTACACGGGCACTACAGTGACATGTTTGGCACAGGGTGCTAGGAAGTGATCTCCCTTGCCTCAAGATCAGGCCACCTGTGTCCAAAAGTATGTCATGGAGGTCCCGCTAAGGCAAGGATTGAGATCCTGGTCCCCTCCCCAGTGAAAAGGAAGGTAGCTCAGGGCCTGAATGCTTTGTGTCGAGAGTCTACTGAAGTCTAGTAACCCACTGGGCTAGTGGGATTAAGGCAATGCAGTTTCTGTAGTCACAGGTACTCAAGGGTGGTGCAGCCAGCATCACGTTTGCTGCCTTTGACTTTGCAGCCTGAATGACCAGGCATCCATTTACAGCTGGGTTGATGAGTGGCAAGGTTTGGAGGCATAAGACCAAAGTCATGCCTGCAGGGTCAAAGCAAGACTCCTTAAAGGCTGGGCCTCCGTGATATCTGCTTGTTTCTCCAAGATTCATTATCCTCCCTATGCTCATGCCAACAGTTAACCCTGGCGTACTCTAGAGGTAGGTTGCATGGTGTGTCCCCAAGAGCTGTGGGACAGTGAGGATCCAAGCCAGGCCAAGACCGGACCCCCATTTCCCATCCATCTCTGCAGGAGATGCTCTTACTGGGTCTTTGCCTAGAAGCAGGGGATCGAGAGCCTGGAATCGGTTAATGCAGCACCGTTTTCTGAGCTCAGCTTGGTGGAGCAAGTCGACCTTGTTTAGAAAACGTTGTCAGAAGTATTTTTTGATATAGGGGCTTCCATAGCAAAACAAGATTGTCTTGCTCCCCTATATATCACAGGCAGGTCAGCAAAGATGCAAACAGGCCTATTTCAGCCCTTATCCAGTGAGGCTTTCCTGTGTGAAACCCCTATTGCTTTTAAAAGAGCAAGATAAAACTATAGCATTTTTCACAGAGCCACAGTGTAATATAGTTAAGATCGGGCCTTAAGATATAAGCTGAGTAACCTCTTAGTAGGCTATAAATTGCTGTAATATGTGTAATTTCCTAATTGGCATCTTTCCACAAAGAAGGGCTAGTTTTTCAGGATTTTCTTTTTAAAGAGTTTAGCACCGTACATTAGGGTGGGAAAGACTTGTACAAACTTTTTATTTGAATGGTCATTCATTAGGTGTTGGTACTGCACCTAGAACCATACAGCTTTAATCTCAGCAGGGTATGAGTTGCCATAACATAAGCTTTCGTAGTAAAATAATAGTGGCCATATTATTTTAATTTTAAATTTTCAGGGACAGTGGGAGAGGCAGTTGGCTTGGATTAAAAAGCAAAACCCCTGTCGCATTTGGAATCCATTTCAGCCTTGTGCTGAGGCACAATACTGGGAAGTCAAACTGATTAGAAAGAAAAGTCCGTAGCTATTGCTAATATTTATTTATTAGTATTTGTTTTGCAACCGTACCCAGAACATGCAACCAACCTCAGGTCCATTGTGCCAAGTACTGCACAGGCATAAGCTAAGTTCTGCATTTTTTTTTTAGCATTGCCAACTCTCATGTTTTTATTCTGAGTCTCATTAGATTTGCTGTTTTTCTTGGACCTCCAGGTCCTGGAATCAAGACATTGCAGGAGAATGCCATCTTTTCTTGTAAAATTACACTGCTAACCCTCAAGGTTGAGACAAAAACTTAAAAACATGAAGAGATTGTGACATAAAGGCTCAAAAACCTGAAAGCCCAAAGGAAACCAAATTTATTTCCTTATAATAGGGGCATCTACACATTCATTAATGCACTTTTGCTAATGCGCGTTAAATTTAGTACCTTCATTGTGAAGTACTAGAAAAAGGCGCATTAGTCTATTTTAGTGAAAGCGCACAGTTTAATGCATATTAAAATAGCCTAATGCGCATTAAAGCGCACGTGTAGCCGCACCCAAAGTTTATGAATGATTGGAATCTCTGCATTTTTCTTTCCATGACTGAGAAAAGTGCAGGGAGCGAAAGAGTCTGATTGTGAAATACTCTTTTAGCTTTAGTGACTGATGTCAGTCTTGCTGTTACGGACATAGGAAAGATAGCACAGGTAGCAAAAATATGTACATTTTAAACTGACAGCCTTTGGGTGACTTAAAGCTTTATCTACTTAGAGACATTCATGAAAGTTAAAAAAGACAACGCTACAATGATTTGTGACCGCTTCATCTCTGACTGCAAGTATCCACTTGGGAGTTTAACATGCTTTAACTTGCTTGCACTGACATCTTCCCTCAAATTAACTTGTCTTATCCTTCCATGTAGATATGGCCAAAGATGGAGACTTCTGGCTAAGGTGCCTATATGGTCTCTAGCACCATAGTATCCAGGCACCTGTTAAAACACCTTTATCCTCATGGCACCCTGATTCCTAGAAGGACCCATCTCAAGGAGCAAGAGGCACAATATGGATAGCTTTGGTGTCTCGCAAGGTGAAACACAATATGGGATGCAAGATGAGAGAGACAAGGAGAGACGGCTTCTGTGGCCTGGTCTGACTCTGGGAATCTATCAGGGTCAACCCTATACATCGAAAAGAAATACCTGGAGACTAAGGGTTTGCCTACATCGCTTTGCACAGGCTGGGGCACTTCACTTCCCCCATGCATGTCTACTAGGTATCCAGCAGGAAGCCAGTTATCCACCTCAGGGCTGCTTAGGTATCTACCTTGCGTATGTGGTGGTCATTGGGTTCAGTAAACACAGGCATACAAGACTGAGAACTAACAACAGTGAACTTTATTGTGGAGCAGTTGGCAGCCTCTGCAGAGCTTTGGTCTCCCTCTAACTAACTGGGCACACCAACATGTTCATTAATGCACAGTAGTTACTGCGCATTTAATTTAGTACTTACCTAATGAAGTACTAACTAAATGTGCAGTAACTACAGTTACTGTGCAGTATGCCAGTGCACGTTTTTTTGTGATGCTAAGTGCACAGTTGACTAATAACACCATGCAATAGTGTATTAACGTATTTTTGACTGGCACAGTACTGTGTTTTTAGCTATTGTGCAGTAAGTGCCTCATGCAGACGTGCCCACTGGCAACTTAATTAAGGGACCATCTCTCACTGATCAACTAACTCAGTCTTCTTAGTCATGGAGCATTTTCAAATTACAACTTCTGCCACTACCGCCTACGTTGCAGGGTTTTGCCAGCTGAGTTACATGACATAGTGGGGTGGAAAGCTCATGTCCCATAGCTGAGCTCCTGCCACTGGTGGGGTGGAGGGGAGGCTGCTGGAATATTCCTGGTGGTACAAAAACTCCTGCTGTGGCAGAGTTGTGTCCCCAACCAAGCTGCTGCAGTTCTGCTGCCTTTGTTAAAGCAGCAGCAGGTCCCTTACTGCAGAGTTTGCCTGAGTCCCTTTCTGGGTCTCACACTCACTAAATTGCTAAAGGGCACACAGGAGCAGGGAGGAGAACCCAGGTGTCTCAGCTCTGCACCCTAACCAGGGGCCGTCCTCCCCTGCCTGGCATATCCTAGGAGCTGAACATTAGGGTTAATTATAATTTCATAGTTTCATAGTTGGTCGGGTTGGAAGAGACCTGAGCAGATCATCGAGTCGACCCCCTGCCATGGCAGGAAAGAGTAGTGGGGTCAAATGACCCCAGCAAGGGGTACATTTAACCTCCTCTTAAAGACCCCCAGGGTAGGAGCCAGCACCACTTCTCTTGGAAGTTGG
>NW_017728906.1:201911104-201918012 GCF_001723895.1 Crocodylus porosus | reverse complement strand
GTCTAGGTCTGATTGCAGCCTATTCCTCCCTTCTAGCATGCCCACATCCCCCCACATCTTAGTGTCATCTGCAAATTTGAACAGGTGCTTTTTACCCCCTCGTCCAAGTTGCTGATGAAGATGCTGAACAGTGCGGGCCCGAGGACCGAGCCCTGGGGGACCCCACTGCCCACGTCCCTCCAGGTCAAAAATGACCCGTCCACCACCACCCTCTGGGTGCGGCCCTCCCGCCAGCTGGCGACCCATCTGACAGAGTGGGTGTCGACACCACAGCCCCCAGTTTCCTCCCTGGCATGACTAGAAAGAACTTGTAGAGCAGGTTTAATTTAACCCATCCAGAAACCAAGGCCTTATCATTTCCTTCCCTTCATTATATGTGATTCTCTATTTTGGGATCCTTGGATTTTTTTAAGGGACACTAAACAATAACAAATGATTAAAATAAACCCAGGGGGGAGGGGAACTGGATGGCAAGTCTTTCCCTTCCTTAGGCATGTGAGGGTCTAATCCTGGTTCCAAAGAGACCATGGGCCAATGTCCCACTTATGCATTGGTGGGATACATTTTGTACCCTTAAAAGTTTGGTGCCCCTTGCCAGAGATGCTCTTGGCACTGCCTTCTAATGCTGCTCAGTGGGGGTGTGACTGCTGACACTGAGGCTGAAGCTGCTGGAATAACACAGTGATAAATCAAGCCAGATACAATGGACACTACATCATGTAGTAGCTAGAAGAAACAGTGAAGAAGAAGGCAGGACTAGGTGATAAGGAGCAACTGAGTCTCCCATGGGAAGCAAAATCTTGGTCCTTTAGCCCATTTCCCTCTCTATGAGATATTGTTGGGTAAGAGAGATGACAGATTTCACTCCAAACAGTCACTGAACCGACAAGCTATTTTAGACTGTTTCGGTAAATAGCAAGGAACATGTTGGAGGGCTGATCATGGAAAATAACCTTGGATCCTATGGTTTGATTGAGCTGATTCCGTTCATTTTAAATCTCAGGGGGCGCATCTACAAGAGATGTTTTACTGCTCAGCAGACTAATTTGCAGTGCAGTAAAAGGTCACCATCTACACATGTGCAGCAATTAGGCCACAGTAGACTAATAAACTGCAGTGCCAGATAGTCCCGTCACGTACAAGTGGTGTCCAGCTGCGCAGTAAATTACTGCACTTAAATGCATGTGTAGATGGTGACACTGGGATTAATTTACTCCAGCTCAATTTGAAGTATATTCAGCAGCATTAATTGCACATGTAGACGTGCCCAGGATAGATTGACTAATGGTTTGGACTTCAGGGCCACATCCAGATGAGTGCAAATGTTTGGTTCTGGGGGACAAGTAGCAGGTGCCCCTAGAATACCCGTGCCATGCACACTTCAGCATGTGGCAAGTCATTTACAGGCGGTAGGGAGAGGTTGGGACCAGCACAGTGCTGGCCCCAGCAGCCTTACCTGGGGTGCTGGAGGCCTCCCGAGGCTGCAGCTGCAGCAATCCTGCTGCACGAGCCTGGCTGGCGGCTGCATCATGGCTCCAGGTGGTCCAGCTCCACTTCACAGCAGCACATGTTGCCCGTGCATGTGATGCTCTGGTTTTTTTTTTAACATGTTCTTTTTTTGATCCTTGGATATCCAGGGGTCAAAAAATACCATGGGAAAAAACCCAAAACAGAGCTGCATGGAGAACACCTCAGTGTGTGGTATGTGGCGCTGCAGCTGTGTTTGCAGTGCCACATACAGCACGTCCACGCTTGTCTGGACGCACCCCAGAAGGGCAAACTTTGAGACACTAAGGCAGTGGTTCTCAACCTTTTTGGACTCAAGACACACCTATTGGACTTTAGGGTCCCCCTCCAAAACTTTTGTGAAGTAAGTGGCACCCAAATTCAAACACAACTTTATATATTACAGTGCTTACCCCCTTGCAGAAGGGCTGGGCAGTGGGATGGGGGATCATTCAGGCAGGGATACGCCTGAGCCTGCATTTATCTACTTATCTCACCTGCTTATCTCCTTACTCCTTACTCCCTATTTATTTCCTCACACTCACAGCACGCTTCATAAGATCAGGAGGCACCCCACGTGCCGTGAAACCCTGGTTGAGAATCATTGCCCTAAAGAAATGAGTTTGTGAGGCTCACTCAGCTTGGGAGGTTGTGGATCTGAATGCAGAGGAGCCATGGAATTACTTTAAACTGGTAGGGAAGGGCCAAAGCCCTACCTGGGTTAATAAGCACCTCAAGCAGGTTGGTAGGATTAAGCAGAAACCTACTGGGAATGGAAAAAAATGGCTTGATGAGCTGGGTGAGATGAACTTTGCTCAGGAAAGTCAAATGACTGGCAAAAGGTTCTTAGGCTGCATGGATTAAAAGAGAACAAGGGCAGAAGAAGTGAGGCTACTATATATCGAGCATGTGGTGCAGATCATGGCTTATCTAGGCATAGCCTAAATACTAACTAGGCACATCTACATGTTCATTGGCACACAGTTATCACTGCACATTTCACTTTGTACTTGTATAATCAAGTACTCAATAAATGCACAGTAACCAGCGTTACTGTGCAGGAGTGCCAGCAAATGCCTTTTTAGTGATACTTCTGAGTAATAGCCTAATACTACTGCACAGTACCGTACTGGCATGGTTTTTACCAGGATGCACTACTGTGTAGTAGTATTAGCCTACTGTGCAGCTAGTGTCGCATGTAGATGTGCCTACTGAATACTTTGAGTAGCTCGCTATTCATTAAGGATGATGATGTACTTAAGGGTAGGGTAGGGTATGAAGATATGATAATGAAAATTACTACTTCCAATGTGGAAGCATAATTTAAATTATTTACTGCAATGAAATGCACAGGGAGTGTGGGGAGTTGGGGGAGCAGGTAAACTCTACCCCAAAATATTGAAAAAAGTGCAAGTCATGTAGCAAGGATTTTTAATGAATTTGTCGATTAGGGGAAGGTACTGTATGCCTGGAGCAGAGGACATGTAAGGCCTATATTCAAAAAGAGCTAAAAAGAGATTCAGGCAGGTCCTGGCCTGTTAATTTGACTTCAGCATGACATAAGGTCACCCTACAGATTTTGAATGAAAGAGAAATTAAGGTCATGGAGGCAAATGGAAAGCGTGATAAAAAGCAATGTGGTTTTGCTGAAGGTAAATCGTGTCAGACTAACCTAATATTTTTCTGTCATAAAGTAGCTGATTTGTTAGAGAAGGGTGACCTAAGCAATCTAGATTTAAGCAAAGCATTGGATCCTCTCCTTCACGGGGAAGTAGTATTTAAGATGGAGAAGATGGGGGTTAATACCAGAACTGTAAAGTGAATAAGGAGCTGGGTAATGAAGAGACTACAGTGCTACTGAATATCTGAATGGAGAAAAATTCCTATTCTTGCTCTTCAAGTGTCAGTCTCGGGGCCCATCCTGCTTAATGTTTTCATTAGCAACTTTCGTAAATGAATGAGGTGTGTGCTAATGACATTTCAGGATGACCCAAAGTGGGGAGGCATTGCTAATACTGGCCAGGACTGAGTTATCATGCAGGAAGAGTTGGATTACCTTCAATGAACTGGAGTAATGGAAAGTTAACTACACGTGCTTTAATGCACTTTAGTTAATGTGCATTAAATCTAGTACCTCTTGTGAGGTACTATGAAAATGCTTATTAGCCTGTCTTAATGCACATTAACTACAGAGCATGGTTTTTAAGTGATGCTCAATGTGCTTTAGCCTATTTTGATGAGTATTAGCTAAATAGCACAGGTTTTTCAGTGAAGCTTTAATGTGCATTAAAATAGGCTAATGCACTTTAAAGCACATCTGTAGATGTGCTCAGTACAAGGTACATAGGCACATATTTAGGAACTAATAACAAGAATTTTTACTCCAAGGTGGGGAATCAAGGTTAAAGCCAGCAAAGAAAGAGAGAAACCTGGCTATACTGAACCATCACAGGATGAGCATGGTCTGCTATTGTGATACGGCTGCAAAAAAAATCTAATGACATTTGGGGATTGTTTAGTGCAGCATTTTTGCTGGAGACGGGTTAAATATGAGCATCATTACACAAAGCATTATCAAATCCTCATGTAGGGTTTGGTGTGCAGGTCTGGCACCTATACTTAAACAAGATTCATTTAAACAGGTACTAAGAAAGGCCACTAAGGTATTTAAGCAAATGGAGTATTACAAAAGGAGATTAGCAGAATTCGGCTTAGTTAGCCTGGCACCATAATGGCAGAGAGGGACTTTATACATTTCATAAATACATTCAGGGAAGGAGAACTATTTCGTTTAAAAGATAATATGGGTACAAATCCAACTGAGCATAACTTGGTCTTGAATAAATTTGGACTGAATACTAAAATGTTTGTATTCTTGAGGGAGTGGAGTTCTAAAAAGTCTTCCGAATAGCCTAGCGGAGGGGAACCTGATAGATTTCAAGATGAAGATGGGTTAATTCAGAGAAGGGATTATAGGAGAGGATCAAGAGAAACTGGAAATGTAAGCTTGGGAGATGAGACTTCAGGTATTGGTTTTTTGATATTCTCTCGAGGGAGGTGAAAGGAGACTTGGTCACAGCACGTGATCACTGGCAGGGGAGAGTGAGGTCTGTTGAGTCTTTCCCAAGACAGTTCAGCTGCTCTTGCTGTTTGGAGGCATTTCTCAAGGGCTACATCTGTTTCTCTTGAAGGCTGCGATCAGCAGAAACAATCCTCTCTCAAATGAGTCTATTATTTCTCCAGACTTACAGGTAGGCCCCACAGTTTTCAGCTCTGTAACGTACTTACTTGCATGTTAGCATCTTGGTTTCAGCTAAAAGAAATGGTATTTCTTAAGATTGTCATTTGCTCTGGGGTCACGATCTTCAAATAGTTTTATTACACTTCCCATGCCCCGGCCATCGTTCCTGGGAACAGTGTGTCAGTCACTTCTTCCTTGCTGGTGAGTCTCAGCAGACTGACCACTGCCCCCGCATTTCATGTACCACTGGTGCATTTTAACATGCGAGGACCCCACACTTCTGAACCCGGACTGACTATTTGGAGAACTATTTAATGAGGTGGCACAGCCCCATGTTGCATGGTAGCCATGCGGAAACACAAAAATGACTTTGTGCCACTGCAAACTCTTCTCTCCCACAATCTCTGCTCCTCCATCCAAAGCTCCTTACAGGTTTCCACAGCCACAATATTCAGACTAATTCTAGCCACAAAGTTCTGGATGGTCACCAATATGATACGCTATAAGTGTGTTTAAAAAACAGCGAGGGCATACCAATCAGTTCATGTGACGGTATGAACCATAAATTGTTCTTTTTCTCTGTAGATTTAATTGAACTTCCCTGTTTGAGAATCTGTAGAGCAGAAATTAGTAAATTAAACACACTGTGACAAGCTGATGACTCACTGGGAATGGCCCCAAGCCAAAGTAAGCACGAAAACAATGACAAGAACCAAGGTCTGCAAATGATTCTGTTTTATAACCCATGGGAAGGTGGCAAGGACCACACTGCAAAACAAAGCAGACTGGGGACAGAGGGATGCCAGACATCCTGCCGTTCCTCTGGGCCAAGTACATGAGTCAGATCTGTGACCAGAGCAGACTCCAAAACAGCCTGGTTCGTTAGGTGCTTTGCGAGGCACTTGCTGCAATACTGGCAGGTGTACGTGCCACCCATTGGGAGACCATGGGCCATGTACCTGCCATGTTTCTACAAGGTCCTAAAACATTTCTGGAACACATATGATCTATGCAGCTAGGCCCCAGCAACCATGTTCAACCATCAGACGATGCAGGAGGTGGTAATGACAAGAGAAATTGGGTCACCTATGGACTTAATACCCAGCAACAGCTTCCAGGATGTGTGGGAGTGGATCTTGACTTCAGTAAGGACTTGGTATGGTTTCCCACAATATTCTCACAAGCAAGCTAGGGATGTACATGTTGGATGAATGGACCATAAGTTGGATAGAAAACTGGCTGGATCTTCATGCTCAAAGGGTAGTAATCAATGGCTCAATGTCTAGTGGGCAGCCGGTACCAAGCAGAGTGCCCCGGAGTTGGCCCTGGGGTCATTTTTGTTCAATGTCTTCATCAGCGACCTGAAAGATGGGACGCAGTGCATCCTCAGCAAGTCCGCAGGTGACACCAATCTGGGGGGAGTAGTAGATACATTGGAGGGTAGGGCTAGGATTCAGAGAGACCTTGACAAATTGGAGGACTGGTCCAAAAGAAGTCACATGAAGTTCAACAAGAACAAGTAATGCAAATAATGCAAATAATTATGAAGTCATAGGGATAACGGAGACCTGGTGGGACTCCACCCATGACTGGACCTTGGGTGTAGATGGCTATACCCTGTACAGGAAGGGTCATGTAGATAAAAGGGGCGGGGGTGTAGCTGTCTATGTTAAGGAAAGCTATGCGTCCCTGCAAGCTGATGTTGGTGACCAGGATGGACGCCTGGAGATCCTCTGGGTGAAAATCTGTGGGGAACATGGCACAGGGGACACAACGGTGGGAGTCTACTACAGACCTCCCGCCCAAAGTCCTGAGCTCGACCAGGAGTTCACCCGGGAACTGGCTGAGGCCGCTTGCTCCAGGACCTTGGTTGTCATGCGTGACTTCAATTACCTGGACATCTCGTGGGAGGATCACTCAGCAAAATCCGAGCGGTCACAAAGCTTCCTCTCGTGCGTGGATGACCTCTACCTGACTCAAGAAGTCTATGGGCCAACAACAGGTAAAGCGCTGCTCGACCTGGTACTGGCTACTGGGGATGACCTAACGGCGACCTAGTGATCGATGGGAAGCTGGGTGACAGCGACCATGAGCTGATCACCTTTACCATCTGCCATAAAGCTGGCAAGTCAGTCAGCAACACGGAAGTCCTTGACTTCAG
>NW_017728906.1:201900457-201911004 GCF_001723895.1 Crocodylus porosus | reverse complement strand
GGGGGGCTGGACTCGATGATCTCCTGAGGTCCCTTCCAGCCCTGATGTCTATGAAATCTATGATGTGCAATGTCCTGCATTTAGGACAGAACAATCCCATGTACCAGTTCAGGCTGGGGACTGACAGGCTGGGCAGCAGCTCTGCAGATAAGGACCTGGGGGGACAGGGGTCAAGAAGCTAAACAGGAGCCAGCAATGTGTCCTTGTTGCCAAGAAGGCTACCAGCATCCTGGGCTGCAATGGTAGGAGTGTTGCCAGCAGATTGAGGGAAAAGATTCTTCCCCTCTATCCAGCACTCGTGAGGGCACATCTGGAGTATTGTGTCCAGTTTTGGGCCTTCCACTACAGAAAGGATGTGGACAAATTGGAGAGAGTCCAGCAAAGGGCAACAAAAATGGTTTGGGGGCTAGGGCACATGTCGTGTGAGGAGAGAAGGAGGGAACTGGGTTTAGTTAGTCTGGATAAGAGGAGACCGAGGGGGGATTGAATTGCAGCCTTCACCTCCCTGCAGGGGGTTGCAAAGAGGATGGAGCAGGACTGGTCTCAGTGGGGGCAGATGACAGGAGAAGGAGCAATGGGCTCAAGTTGAAGAAAGGGATGATAAGGTTAGATATCAGGAAAAACTTTCTCACAAGGAGAGTAGTAAAACACTGGAACAGGCTACCCAGAGAGGTGGTGACTCTCCATCCTTGGAGGTTTTGAAGACTCGGGTAGACAAAGCCTTGGCTGGGATGATGTAGTTAGCACTAGTCCTGATTTCAGCAGGAGGTTGGACTAGATGTGACCTCCTGAGGTTCCTGTCCAACCCTCATTTTCTATGACTCTATGATTTTGTCTTCCACAAGGACCTGCAAAAGGAGCACAACAGAGACTTAAACTGGCAAGTAGCCCACCAGGCACTCCTCGCATGGGCATGGAGACACAGAGAGGGGCATAGAGGCCAGCCAAACTGCCCCAGGGAAACCTGCCCAAGGAAGACAGAAACAATCAATCACCTCCTTTGGCACCGCCCTTATGTCAAGGGGATGTGGAGAAAAGTAATGTTACTCCTCAGGATGGTATCATGGTTCAAGACCCTGATCAGAGAAATAATGTTGTTCAGGCACTTGACCAAGCAGCAGCAGCAGGAGACCACAAAAACCTGCTTATCTCCTGCTTCAACAACGTCCTGTGGAAGACCAGGAACCTGCTTGTGTAGAGGCACACAAACCTCTGTCTAGGACTGTGTCAAAAGAGGTCTGAGAGAGATGCAGGGATACTACAGGCAGTCAATAAAGGATGTTGGGCAGAAGATGGCAGACGTCACATGGAAAAGAAAAGACTGGCACAGGCTGTTCAGAGGCAGGAAAACCAGAGAGAATTACAACAACCATGATGATGGAGATGCCCGTGATAATGATGACAAGGAGGATGATGGCAGTGAGTGAAAAGATAGGGGAATGGGGAGGGCGAGGGAGAGGAGGGGTTGGAAAGGGGTTGCAGAGGTGGTCCTCCACATGCTAGTGAGGGGCAAGGGGATGGTGATGGGCACACGGGTACGTGGTGCTGTTATTGTAATGGGAGTTAATGGTGTAACAGTGTGTGTTGAGGACTGTCAAGGGAACTGAACCACTCACAAGACTGGGCTGGTGAAGTAGAGGTATATATCTCTATCTAATTAATATATAAATATATATTTAAAAATATATATATATTTATACAAAATATGTATTTAAAAAAAACCCATAAGCACTGTCCATGAAGACAGATGAATGTCTCTTCTGCAGACTGCTCTAGGGGTTCTCCCCTTGTACAGGAACCATTCCCTCCTTGTGTCCTCATCATGACTCTTTCAGGAAAATATAATGGAGCTGCCTATAGGCAAGGGGAAGGATGTAGCAATCAGCCCGCATCTCTGGACACGGGGAGGACCCTCTTCTACAACCATATCTGCCCTTAACTTGACAGAGTGCAATGAGGAGGATCAACACGACCGCAATGCTCGCACCTTCCTGTCTGCAGTAGGGAGCAAGCATTGCAGACTGCTCTAGCTTAGCTGGACCTGAGCTGAAGGTCTCCTCCCAGGAGCCGTTCATTAGTCTCTGCATTTGTAAAGGGCCTGTCACAGTGGCTGCAAGGTGTTTGAAGCTCGTGGTGTTCTCGGTAGTGGCTTGCTTCGCTGTGCTGTTGCGAAGTGCAGGAAAGACCTTAGGGAAGGAAAGAGGAACACAAGACCAGGTGTTGGGAGGGAAAGGGCTTCAGTTAGAGACACCCTCTGACAACTAGGAATCCTTCTCAGAATAAATGTTGGGAAAGTTGAGTGCTGTGTCAGGGGTCAGCAACCATTCGCCACCACAGCTGACTGCCCTTTGTAGCCCTGCTTCCTCCACCGCAGATCTCTACCTCCAGAGCACTCGTTGCCTGGGCTTACTCGTGGCCACTGACCCCCATCCCCTCTGCAGCAGGAGGAGTGCTATGGAGTGGATGGACAACACGGCATGCCCCGTGCCGAATCTGACCTCTTTGCAGGCCAAGTCTGGCCCACGGGCCAGAGGTTACTGACCCCTGCATAACGACCTGTATTAGATCCCAGGATCTTCTGGGTCCAAACTGGATGCGCTGAAAGGACACCAGAGTCTGTTGGAGCTAGAGGAGCATTCCTATTGCATCTTGTTAGTGGAGTTTGCAAAGCTGATGCTCTTAAACCAGAAACAGGGCACAGGTTCAGACACATCTGGAGCGATTTATAAGATGTTCACCCCCCAGATACTCTGAGGTCAGCAATTTTTGCTGACTTTCCTTTGGTTGCTGGGGCCATGGAGTGGCACAGCTGTTCTCTCCTTTTGCCTCTTCATCTCTTGCTGAGCAGCAAGGGAGGGCTGTAGCAATACAGGTCTGTAAATCCATAAAAATTGTCAGGGAGCTGGTTGAAAGGCAGGCGCGTTGTGCAAAAAGGCTTGGAAATGACTCCTTGGGACTGACTGGGTTGCAGTGGGTCAGTGGCTCTTTACTACTGCTTAAGTTGTTTCGAGCATGCAGTGATATTACACAGTCTTGTCCTCAAAAAGTGCCAAATGCTTGCGGAGTTCAGATGCCTCCAGACTTAGCTGAGCAGGGTGATTTGCATGGCAGTTTATACTTAGATATCTAAATTCTTGCTAGGTCCTACCCAGGCACCTAAGGTCTCAGTGCCCAGCTGTTCAATGGAGACACTACCCTGCATCAGTGGTCATCCAGCCCCACTTGGAGAGCACCTGCTGAAAAGCCCTTCAGGTAAGTAAAGCTGTGGCATCTTGTGAAGAAGCACACATGCTCATGTATGATGAATAATGTCAGTAGATCCTATTACAACAAATTTAACAGCAGCCATGCTTAAAAGAGAACAGTTTGTTATACAATACCAGCAGTTGCAAGTTGCTGTATCAAGCTTCAGAGATACAGTATAGTATTAAATAAAGCTTTAACACAGGGGCAGGCAATTATTTTGGGCGGAGGGCTGCTTACTGAGTTTTGGCAAGTCATTGAGGGCCACAGGTAGCCAGGGGCAGATAAATATTCATTTTCTAAATTTTTTAGGGGGGCTTGGTGGGCCACACCTGGCCCACAGACCACATTTTGCCCACCCCTGCTTTAAGAGTACACAAGAACAACAGTTATGGGATACAATATACAATATATGGTATATCTACAATATTGTATATGCAATATGTATACCAGTATACAATAACAACAGGTAGAAGTTACAAGTGCTGCATCAAGTTTCACAGTAAGAGGTATAGTACTGTATTAAATAAAGCGTAATTCTTGATTCTATTCTATGAAAACACATTTGGCCATCTGTCAGGTATCCAGGTTGCAGTCATATTGGTCTAGAGGCAAAAGGTATCAGAACTCATAGTAGAGGCGATATTTTTTAGTAGACCAACTACATTTAAAAAAAAAAAAAAAGTGTACCTGGAAGCTTGCAATTAAAGAATTTTTTTTGCAAAAACCTAGTTGGTCTAATAAAATATATCACCTCTACCACGAGCTCTGATTCCTTTGGTCACCTGGGCTGTTCAGTCTTGGCTATAAAATGCATCCATCTAACTAAACTAAAAAGAGAATGCTTTTGCTTTGTTATGTTATACCAACAGTCACAAGTTAGTAGAAGAAATATTCCTGTTCTGATAATTGAGGGGTCCAGGAGCTGATACTCAGATACCTGGGGATGTCGAGTAGCTCTTTCCTATCTCAGAGGTCTCTTTTGAGGATAACCTCCCTGACACCTGCAAGATGCTCACGTACTTCGGTGATGGAGACTAGCTGAGTACCCAGACCGCACGTGAGCCTGGACTACTCCACTCAGAGCTGAGTGTTCCCAGACGTCCGGTAGCGGAGATTAGAAGTGTGGCTTGGGTTTTGTCCACCACGGACTTACAAGCCCCTTACTGGCCTTTGCACGGAAGAAAATTGCTCAATGCTGTGCTTTTTAAAAGGGAAATGTTTTTGTTTTCATATGAGATGAGTAACTTTTTTGGTTCATTTCAATAGACTTGTTTGGAATGACCTTTAGATAGTTTTAAATAGTAATATCAATCATTTTGTTACAGTAATTTCTTCCTTGTTCCTGTATAAGGATGCTGGGACAGACCAGGAGATGATATCCATGTGCAGTTGTTAAAATCTGACTTGTCTTTGACAGCATTTCCTTTGGGCTGGTTATTTACAGCTTTCATTTCCACTGAATTTCCATTCTGTGGTGCAGATCGTGCTTTGAACATCAGACCAGGGCCGCTCCAGGGGAATTTGACTCAGGCTGTAGGGCCGAGGGTCTCGAAGATAGACGCCTCTATTGTTCTGGATGCTGTCCTATGCTGGGAAGAGGCAGTCTCTTCCCTAAAGACCTGCAACATGGATAGGTTGGACAAAATCTTGAGCAGTGACTAAGGTTAATCCAGATCTCTCCTGTCCTTAATTTTACAGAAGGGAGGCTGCAAGAAGCCACTTCTAAGCCCCGGTCCAATCTCCAGCTGTGACCAACCCGTCACTTCTGAGATGCAGCCGGCCAGTTGTCCAGAGGGGTGGCAATCCTTCCTCACCTCCACCGAGTCTCCTGTCCTGGGCTCTTTGTGCCTGGGTACTTCATCTTGCATTCGGCTTTATTAAAACACATTTGATGGAATCAGGACCATTTAACTAGGCGTTTCATGTCTCTCCGTAATGGCTTCCCTGCCCCCCTCACTATTTACAATCCTTGTGTCATCTGCAAACTGAATCCACACTACCTTTATCGGTAATAAAAATATCGAAGAAGGTCAGGTTATTCTGGTCCCTGGAAGCCTGACTAGACAATGACCTACATAGCAATATCTTCCCATTAGCAACTGTATTTTGAGATCCGTGAATGAGCCAGGTCATAATGCACCTACGCTAGCACCCTGATGGTTGCATATAATACAAGTCATGTCTCCTTTCTCTAAGGCGCAGAGTTTTCCAAGTGTTACAAGGACAATGACTTGAATGCTTTTACTTTTACCCTCCGAGCCTGCCACTGTTTTTGGTTTTACAATGACTGCCGTTGAGTTCATGACTTCAAGACTACTTATGCTTTTTACATCAGACAGTTGTTGGCTAAAAAGCAGAGATAAGTTGCCCAGGAAGGTCTGGAAGCCAAGAGACTGTCCTCAGCACTGGGCTACAGAGATGCTTTGGCTTCAGGATTGAGCCAATGTTCACCAAAACCAGTGCGAATCTGTCCACTAATGTCAGTGGGCTTGGATAGAGCCCGGTAACATGTATTTAGGGCAAGAGATGGTGGAGGGGGAAGTGCCCCTATCTGCCTGTTTTATAGCCTGGTGGTTAGAGCACTCTCCTGATGGATGTGGGTTTGAGTCCTCTAAGGTGGAGGAGAGCCGGGAACCCAGGCCCCCCACTTCCTAGTTAACACCCCAAAAAGTTATCGGGGAAGCGATAGGCTCTAACCCCACCCCATTTTTGAGTGACTTTGGGGGCTGCTGTCCATGCGTAAGGTCTGACCTGCGCAGGCCTGCCTGACCAGGCTCCTCTGGGGAGTTAGATGCGGGGACGCTTGTTCACAAACCCATAAGGCTTTGGTGGGGTCTAGGCGCCTGACTGATTAGCTCAGCCAAGATAGCGGCAGATCTGAGCACATGCAATAGCAGCGTTTTAGGCAAGTTAGCCAGTTATTGCCAAACCATTGGCATTTCTGGCCTCTCAGGCACCTAAGAGGTAAGGCAGTGGTGTTTGGACTTAGAGGCTTAAATTTTCCACCTAAATTGGACAATTGGACACTTAAATCCTTTTAGAGGGGGATGTGGCTCCAAATCACTAAGGTCCTTTTGAAAAATTTCTCCCAGTGCTGAAATGTTACCTCTTTCTGGCTGACCAAAGAAACCCCGTTGCCAGAGACTGTAAGGCACTTACAAGGTGCTCCGCTGCCGAGGGATTGATCACAAAGTCACTTTTGTCTCCGGTGTAATCTAGATCGCATTGCCTTCTGGCTAAACAGTGAGGAGCTGCACTGCTACATCCCGCTGGCTTTGTCTCAGTTCAGCAACTGCTCTAAAGTCCATGGCATCGCGCCCTGTTATTGTGTGTCACCGGTAGCATGAACCGTGGTTCAAAGCCAGCCCAGGGTCCTGTCGGTGGGATGCGGTCCCTTCTTCCACCTCCTTTCTTATCGAAGCACTGTCGACCAAAATAATCTAAAGCAAACTCGTTTGCCTCCTGGTCTACTCTGCTGCATACGTTAAAGGCTCTGGATGACATCAAAGATTTGGGATCAGTGCCTAATGCTGCCACAGACTTCTTATACGACCCTGGGCAAGTCAATCCCACGGGGACTTCATTCAGTCCATAATCCTTTCCTCTTCCTTAACTTGGTCTCTTGACAGTAATAAATACTTCTGAGCCGTGACTATCTCTCATGATGCAAATGCCAGAACTATGGGAGCTTTGTGTCAGGCAGGGCCTTTACACCCTGTGCACTACTACATCTTTGGGTAATCTTTGGGTGTGTTTAGTCTGGAGTGCATACATGCTCATGGGCTTACTTTTACCTGGACTCGTGTGAGCCAAACTTCCCGGGAGAGTTTGTGTTACTGGGCTGTGTGTGACCCAAATTGCAGATTTGTCTACAAGCTCCATCCAAGCCTACCAAAATCGTTGGACAGACTCTCGAAGGTTTTTGGTGAACCTGGGCTCAATCCCAAGGACAGTAATTATGCAAATGGTAATGCACATCAGCCAAAGGCAAGTAATTTTGTCAGCACAAGCATAACTCATGGCAGGACAAAAACCCACCCACCGCCCAGGGGATACTCTGTGCCTGGAGCGGTTCTGCAGCTTGACTGCTGGGCCAAACTGCTACGGTGCTGTCTCTGAATAGCCGCCTTACGTGGAGTCCTTGTGTAACACCCGCACAGGCTTGAGGTTGTGCGTGCTGAAGTGTGTTCTGGTTTCATGTTGCTGTGCACCTTGTCTTTTCTGTGTGACATAATTGTTGTCCATTGTGCCTCCTCGAGGGCTGGAGGGGACCACCTCGCACCCCCCTCCTTGTGTCCAGACCTTGTCTTAAGATCTCTCACCAGTTTGGTGGCTCTGGCCACGTCCCCAGGAGCGGTGACCACCTTTAAATTAATAGGTCTGCATTAGCAGCGTTCAAATGATGCTGCTTCTGACTGGGGCCCTGTAGACATGTCAGAAAAGTTATTTAAGGGCTGGGCCACCTGGGCTGGGTCTCTTTTTCCTCCTGGGGCTGCTGAAGCCTGAAAGCTGAACTGGGGGCCAGAAAAGCCTGCTTCCCATGGCCCTGCTGCTCACTGAAGAAGCAAACTGAAGCTATGTGAAAGGAAAGCCTTAGGCACAGGGACAGACAGCCTGTCTTAGGTCTTGAGACCTCCCTTCTCTCCCTCTTCTTGCCCCCTTTTGTGTTTTCTGGGGTTTGAGTGGGATGATGCCATGGTGGGGGTATCAGTCCCTGCAGCAAACTAGCCCAAGTTTGAAGCCTGGCAGTTTTGCTGGCGCACTTTGGGCCAGGGCCGAGAGCCTGGCACGTTTTAGTTGCTGTTGCATCTTCTTTGGGGTTCAGCATAGCTGTGTCGCTGAGCCCTGGCTGCGTGTCTTGTGGGCAGTTTTTGGCCATGGAGGCCTTGAGCAGGATGGTACCAGGAGCGCATCCTTCTCTAGTGCAGGCTGCCCAGGAAACGGGGTCCTGGCAGCTACTGGCCCCCTGCGCTGGGGATCATCGTATCTCAGCATGGCGGTATAGCTGAGCCTGGATGTCCAGGCTGCAGCCATAAGCCTGAGCCCTTTTTGCTGTTTCACAGCTGTTGCATTTCAGCCCACCTGTGTGGGGCTGAACCCCAGCCGTATGTTGGTTGGTAGATTTGGGCCAGGGTGAAGCCCTGGCACTTCTTTATAGGCCTGGCCAACTGATTGCCACCCAGTCCAGGCCCAGCAAAATAGGCCTGGGACTTCTTTTGTCCCTTTTGCAGTTTATATCTCAACCAAGCAGCGCAGCTGGGCACTAGCTGTAGTCCAAGCCCAAGCCAAGATAGGCCTGGCCCCCTTTTGTTGTTTCATAGCTGTTAGGTCTCAGCATAGCAATGTCCCGGCTACAGCCAAATAGACCGGGTGCTCTTGTGTTGTATGTGCAGGGCCTGGCACGTGTTCTTGCTTTTGTGGCTCTGTGTCCATACCAAGCAATGTGGCTGGTGCTGGTTGCAGCTTAGGATCTTTTGCTGTTTGGCTTTTCTTTGAGTTGTCTTGCAGTTTCCTGCCCCAGCAGAGCTGGGACTGGGACTCGAAACTTTGGGGCGTGACGTGCTACTACATGGAAGTGGAGATCAGTGCTACAGCTTCACAGGGAGCAACAAGGGGCCCTTTGCAATGCAGAAGGACCTGTGCTGTCTAGCAGCTCCCTGCAGCGCAGTGCACCCATGGAGCAGCTCACAGGACTCTCCGGTGTGGGCCCCCACTTTGCAGCCCATTGCTGAAGCGCAGATGGAGGGGTGCAGGCCCCCAGAACTACCCACTGGGGAGTCCCGAGTCCCAGACTGCCTGAGGATGGGTAAAGCCTCCCCTAGAGGCTTTGTTTTGTCATTTATTGTGTTTTAAAATTATATTTAGTGTCTACTTCTGTGTTTTCTTTCTTCTTTGTAATACATTCGGATTTTTTATTGACACGGCTTGCAAGCGAAGGGTTGTTAGTTGTATTGGACACCCTAGTGATTCATTAGTGTTTCCCAGGTAGCCTGCATTGTAACTGGAAATGAAACACAAGAAAACTAGAACTTCCCTTTAACACAAAAAAGGCGGTGAGCAGGTGTCTGCTCCTCGTGCAGAATATGGCTATAAAGAGGTTATAAAGGTTATTAAATGATTCTCGAGGGGATGGAGATAGACTCTTCTCCATGGCTGCAGGGGACAGGATTAGGAGATGGTTTTAAATTGAAGCAAGGGAAATTGAGGCGGGATGTCAGGAGGAGTTCCCTCGCTGCGGGAGTGGTTCAGAATTGGCAGAGGGAGGCTGCCCGCCGCCGTTGTGACCTCTTCATCCCTGGAAAGGTTTAGGAGCAGGGGTGCTCAGCCTCTGACCCACAAGCCAGATGTGGCCTGTGGAGCCATGTCATCCGGCCCGTGAGGCTCCCCACAGCTCTGGTGCAAGACGGGTGGCAGCATTCATTGCCACTCCCCTAACGCCAAACTCCTGGACCCGTGCTGAGCCCCGTGGGGCTGGATTCGGACACGTGGGGTTGAGCTGGCCGGCTCGGGTATACCGCGGGATTAGGTCACGTATGGGGGTGGGCTGGCGCGGGGTCGGATTCAGCGTGCTAGATGGCACCTGTGGACTGACCCCACACAGGATCCGGCCCATGGACTGACCCAGCGTAACTCATTGGATCTGTGGAGCCAGAAGGGTGGGCACCACTGGCTAGGTAGACACTTGACCAGGATAGTTTAGACCAGGGATGTTTAATTGGCAGCCTGAGGGCCATGTGAGTCCCCCAAGGTGTTAACAAGCAGCCCCTGGACTCCTGCTCTGGATGCCACCTTCCCCTCCCATCACTCCAGCGGCTGCTGTTCCCCCTCCCTTCTCCGGCTCCTGCTGCCTGACTCGACCCCTGGGAGCGGGACCAAGGGAGTCCATGGCTGGGTGGCCCAGGGGAGACCCAGGGCACCAACACGATACAGCGAGTCACCCACAATTGCCAGAGAAACCCACGTGGCACGGCAGGCACGGGGCACTGGGACAGTACAGTGGGGTGGGGGCATGGCATGCCCTATAGCAGTGTGGTGTAGCACGTCTCCTATGTACCAGGCAGCCTACGCAGGGTGTGACAAGAGACATCTGGCCACTCAGGAGCTGGACAGCCCTGCTTTAGTTGGGGCTGATCCTGCCTTGAGCTGGGGGCTGGACTCGATGTGACTTTGAGGGCTGTTCCAGGCCGACTTGTCTGTGATTCTAGGAACATCATAGTTTCATAGTTTCATAGTAGCTAGAGTCGGAAGGGACCTAGGTAGATCATCTAGTCCGACCCCCTGCCTTGGCAGGAAAGAGCACC
>NW_017728906.1:201887477-201900446 GCF_001723895.1 Crocodylus porosus | reverse complement strand
GTTGGTCTGACAAGACCTGCCACTGATGAACCCATGTTGGTTGCCCCTGAGCATGCATTCCCCCGCAAGGCCCTCCTGGATGTGTGCCAGGATAATTTTTTCAAAGAGCTTACCCGGGATTGAGGTAAGCTCGAGCTTCTTTTCTTTCATTTCGCTGACAGTTCAGTGACCAGGTCCACGACCTATATCCACAAACTTGCCCTGACAGGCTCTCTGTGACCTAGGGAAGTGCTGTTACCCCATGACAGGTGAGAACTGAGGCACGGATAGGTGAAGTGGCTTGCCCAAGGCCACAAAGAAAGTCAGTGGCAGAACTGAGAATACAGTCCAAGTATCCCCCGACAGCATCTTATCACAGCATCGCCGATCCTCTTCCTGTCACCTAGTTTTTTATGATCCTATCACAACTCAACCCCAGAGGGACTGTGACCCAGCACTGTCAGTCTTACATGCTCCTGGCACGCGGGCTAAGGGAGAACCTTCATTAGCTGCAAAGAGTAGCAAACTCGTTGCATCTGTGGGCTGGCAACCAGGCAAGGACATGGCCCATAGCATGTCTGCATGTGCAGCACCATGCGCTCTTTGTGCAGCATGTCACACATACACCATAAAAACAAATAATGCAGGGAAATGTCTGTTTACACGTTTGGTTCGGATGGAGACCCAGCCACTTCCCAAACTAGCACCACCTCACTAACCTGCGGGCAGCTCTGGGGTGGAGGTAGGCAGCAAATACTGGGCCAAACACTGGTGTGGAAGACAGGTGCCTGCTTGCTAGTGATTAACTGAACTGCGCAGAAAGCAGGCCTTGCTTTGTCCTTTGGTGCTGCTTTACAATGCATAAAATGGCTCCCTGGTGCTCAGCAAAAATAAAAATGTGCGTGCATGCGTGTGTGTGTGTGTGTGTGTGTGTGTGTGCGTGTGTGTGTGTGTGTGTGTGTGTGTGTGTGCATATTTGGACGTGGGCTTACTTCAGCAATAACTGGACTACCAAGCTTCTACTGCTTTGTTTTTGCAGGAGAAACCGCTGGAGAACGGATGGGGGAACTCCCTTGGCTCCCCCACCGAAGCAGGGAATTTTTTGGCCAAGAGTTTCCCACTGTCTGTAGGGGGCTAAGCACATTTTAAACAACACTCTCCCTCACCGAGGGTTTCAACGAAACTCACTCTACATCCTTCCCCTCTTGGCTTTTAGGTTTTACTTGGTGGCCTCTTGCGATATTACGATCCCGCTGCCTGGCTCCAACAAAAGCAAGGAAGTCAAATCCCACGTTTGCCATGCAAGAAGTGAAGAAAACAGGAAGAAAGTCCCCTGAGTCCAATTTTTTTGCATCAAAGCACAAACAACGTTGTTCTTTGCCATTTGCTTTTAGGAGTGGACTGTTGGCAAATGCTTTCCCCCGTCCCTTGTGCCTGAGTTTTGACAGGCCTCCATAGCGCAGCTCGCTGGGCTGGGCTGAACCTGTTGGAACGGCAGCTCCCAAACTTTTTGGAGCAGCTGTCAACCTTCAAAACTGTCAACCTTAGGCAGAGCTACTCAACAGGTATTTACCTCAGTCTTCACACACAAAAAATTGAGCTTCCAGACACCTGATAGGGATTATCTGGATAAGGAAGGGGGCCAGCTGAGGGAGAAGATAATAGAAGAGACAGTCAGACAGCTTTTGCTGGGTCTGAACGAATTCATGTTAGCAGGGCTGGATGAGGGTCCTGGTAGGGAGGAGATCTCAAAGCCCTTGTCAATGATCTTCATGAAGTTGTGGGAGATGGGCCAGGTCCCACAGGACTGGAAAAGGGCCAATGTAGTTCTCGTCTTTAAAAAAAGGCAAGAAGGAGGCCCCAGGGAACTACAGACCAGTTTGCCTCACCTCAATCCTTGGGAAGTTACTGGGGCATATCCTAAAGAAGGCCATTTGCAAGCATCTGGAGGAAGAAGGTCTGCTTGCAAGCAGCCAGCATGGATTAACGAAGAGCACATCATGCCAAACAAATCTAGTCTCCTTCTACTTGGGTGGATGAAGGGAAAGCTGTGGATATCGTGTATCTGGACTTCAGCAAGGCTTTTGACAACGTCCCACGCAACCTTCTCATAAACACATTGGAGAAATGTAGACGGGATAAAGCTACTACAAGGTGGACAGACAACTGGCTCAATAGCTGCAAGCAAAGGAAGGGTAATTATACATGGATCCACGTCCGAACCAGTGGAGTCCCACAGGGGTCTGTCCTAGGCCTAGTGCTGTTCAACAGGTTTATTGACAATTTGGATGCTGGCATAGAGAGCTTCTTGAGTAAGTCTGAGGATGGCATGTGAGCACATTGGAAGATGCGAGCACAATCCAGAAGGATCGCAACAGCTCGGAAAGTCGGGCTGGAGCCAACAGGGTGGAGTCCAATGCGGACAAATGCAAGGGGCTGCACCTTGGGAGGAATAATCAAAAGCACAGATACAAAATGGGGGGCTTGTGGCTGGATGGCAGTGCTATGTAAAAGGACTTGGGAGTCTTAGTAGACCCCTGACCCCCTGTGAGTCTGTAGTGTGATACAGCTGCACAAAAGGCAAATGCAGCATTGGGTTGCATCAACAGAAGCATGAGGTGCAAGTCATGAGAGCTGATAGTGCCTCTCTACTTGGCACTTGGCCTCATCTGGAGTACTGTGTGCTGTCCTGGGCTCCACATTTTAAAAAGGACATAGAGAAGTTACAGAGGGTCCAGAGGCAGGCAACAAAGATGATCAAGGGCTTGGAAGGCAAGTCATATGAGGAGAGGCTGCAGGAACCAGGCATGTTCAGCTTGTGGAAAAGACACTTGAGAGAGGACATGGCAGCAGTCTTCAAATACATGAAGGGCTGCCATCAAGAAGAGGGAACACACCTTTTCTCTTTTTGTGCAGAGAGGAGGGCGGGGGCCAATGGCTTGAAGTTGCAGCAAAGTAAATCCAGATTGGATCTCCAGAAACACTTCTTCACTGGTAAGGCAGTGGAGGAGATGCCTAGGGAAGTGGTGGAGGTGGAGGTGTCCAAGAAGTTGGACAGCCCCTGGGAGGGGGTGACCTAGGCACAACTTTGCCTACTTTCTACTATGGGTATTTTCCAGGCTTCTGGGCTTTGCTCCCTCCCCACCCCGCTTTTTTTTCTGTTACGTGTCAGTGCTTTTAAGCCTCCCCAGAGGCATTGGATATTGGCCGGAGCTAAGGCTGAGGACATCTAGGGTGTACCAATGGGCCTGCTGGACCCAAAGGCAGAGGTTCCTGGCTACAGGGTCTTGCCTCTCCTCTCACGGTCATACGGGTGATCACCATATTTGGGGTCAGGAGGGACTTTTACCCCGTAATCACATCTGGTATGGACTGTGGGGGTTTTTGCACAGTGGGGGACATGGCCCTCTACCCAGGACCTCTTGAGCATATACTGACATCATTTCATCGAAGCAGGACTTTGGCTGCTGCGGTTCCCCTGCTTTACCTGTGGCAGGTTTGGGTGTGAGGTCTATGTTGTGTCAGGGTGGACGGTATCTTATGTAGAGTTAAGATTATGGTTGTATGGGCTGGTTGGGATGGGGCTGATCCTGCCTTAGGCAGGGGGTTGGACTAGATGACCTCTGAAGGTCCCTTCCAGCCCCACTTTTCTATGACTATGACTCTAAACTTTCTCTTGGGCCATCACATAGCCTTGTCATCAAACCTGGACATGATAAGGAGGAGGGTCTAGTTCATAGGCCACTTTGCATGGCATCTAGGACAACAGCTGATTTTTGGTGACATCAAAAGCATGTTGGTGTCACAGAATCATAGAAAAGGAGGGTTGGAAGGGACCTCAGGAGGTCACACCTAGTCCAACCCCATGCCCACGGTAGGACTGTCCCCAGCGGTACCATCCCAGCCAAGGCTTTGTCTAGCCAGGTCTTCAAAACCTCCAAGGATGGAGATCCTACCACCTCTCTGGGTAACCTGTCCCCGTGCTTTACTACCCTCCTAGTGAGAATTTTTTTCTAATATCTAACCTAAACTTTCCTTGGTGCAACTTGAGACCATTGCTCTTTGTTTTAAAAGAAAACAAGAATCTCATTTCAGTCTCTGGAAAGACTCAAAGGCATAACTAGAAAGTTCAGTGCCTTAGCATGCAACAGGCCTGGAGTGAGAGGCAACAGCAGATGAAACGTGCTGTGATCTGGTGTAAGCAGTAAAGGGCTCAGGAGTCACGGAGGCAAAACTAATGATCCAACCCCCAATGGATATGTGCTCCATGATACGGCAGCACAAAATAGTGGAGGCACGTTTTTGAACAATCTGCCTGCCTGCTTATTACTCCTGACAGGTGGTAAGCAATGGTGGTTTCCTTCCTGATATAACTCTATTGCAATCTGAAGAGCTATTCCAAGTATAGGATTTGGCCTGGCATGTCTATCGCAGTCTGCCCTGGTAATACAAGGTGCCAACCCAGATACTGGTTTGCAGTAGCGTGGCAGTCTCAGCACCCCCCAGAAGCTCAGAGCTGGGGTTCATGGTTGGAAATGCTCCTTCTACTGTGGTACAGGTTTCACAGGCATAATCATCATTATAATCATCTGAGCACTAAGGCAAATCCCACATACCACCTCAGTTAATCCATTCCCACTCGTGGCCTTATCTTGGGTGCTCACAGGTGATTGTGAACCCCACAGTAGGCACTGAAGTCAGAAATCCCCGTGCTAGGTCCTACAGCAGTGGTGTCCCACCTCTCGGTCTGTGGGGCAGATGAGTGGTGCGGGATCATCGCAGGCTGGATCCAGCGCACTGGATTGGTCCGTGGCTGAACTCACTGCATGGTGGTGCATGGGCACAAACTGGCCATGGCCCCATGCACTGGCTCAATCCAGCATGCAGGCCCATGTCATCTGGCCATGGGGCTTGGAAATATGGTGGTGGGAGAGCAATGGCTCTATTAATTGCTACTGCTTTCCCGCCACCAAATTTCCAGACCTGTGAGGAATCCCGCAGGCCAGATGACCGCTCAGAGGGCTAGATCTGGCCTGCAGGCAGGAGGTCGTGCATCGCTGTCTTACAGACATGGCATTGACTTGATTGGAACGGCTCCAGATTACACCGCAAGTGTAAATCTGGCCTTCAGCCCGTCCAAGTGAGCCCACGTGTCCCCTGCTCTCCACACCCCATGGCACGTGAGAAGAATAGGGCGCACGTTCCCAATTAGATGGTGCTTGAGATAAGACGTTAACTAAATCACGTGAGCGTCTGCCCTGCAACCCAGGCTCCTTCAGGAGAACCCAGTCACCAGCACAGGGGGCTGGCTGACTTCAGCATTATCCACCCCGGTTTACCCTCAAGGGGTTTTCAGGGGTGGGCCTGTGCCATGGGTTTCCTGCCATCAGGGTATGATGTATGGTTCACACAGTCATTGTAGGTAGCTTAATCACGTTCCTCTACTCTAGAGATGGATCCAGAGTAAAACCTCATGGGCAGACACACCTGCCCCCCCAAATCTGAGAAACCCTGAACCCATTTCGGGGTTCCCCTCGAATCCTTTCTCCATTCCTAAAGCAATGTGCTCCATCTGCTCAGCCAGTATGTAGGTAAGAGTGTATCTTGCAGGATACACGAATGCACCAGATCCAATGTCCTCATTAGACTCAGGTTTATCTCTGGGCTGCTGAAAAGGTCAGCATTAAGTCTTTCCTCCAAAACAAGGCCACCAAGACCTGCTGTGATCCCAGAGCCATGTCTCCAATTACCGATATACTGAAGATTGTTTCGTCTCCTCGCTTGCAAGAAAGGAAAACAAGGAGCCATGAGCTGGAGACAAGAGGGAAACAGGGAGAATGAGGCTTTCAGCCTTTACTGAGGCTGATGGGGGAATGATTGTCCCTTGCTGCAGACCCCCCACCCCAGAGTGACTGAGTGATCATCACTCTCTTGGTTTTTCGAAGATCTTATGCTTTAATCGTTGCCAAAATTGGGACTAAGAAGTTGTACACATATATTTCCCTGGGCTCCTATTTCATAGCAGATTATATTCCCAGCTGCCACATGTGGCTTGTTGAGTTCAAGCTGTAGATGCTCCAGTGCAGGTGAGGGGCAGCTGGCCAGGTTATGGAGAACAACCTCAGCAAAAGATGCTGGAGGAGCCAAATCAGGGGCTGCAGCCTAGTGCCACCAAGGCAGATGTATCCCAGGTCTCCTTCTGGGAGAAGCAGCAAGTGTCCAGAGATACCACAAACCATACTGTTTCCTCGCCTGTGCTCCCAGCTCTGAACATGAACCACCAACTTATGTCCAAGCAGCTTTTGGACATCACAGTAACTTTTGGGGTGCCCAGCGTGAGAGGCTGCAGACGTGTGACTGCTGGGGGGCGGGGAGTGGTCCTCTGCACTATTAGAGGATCGAGCTAATTTCACAAGTCGGCAGCTGGGAGCCCAGAAACGAAGGTACCCAAATCACTGCAGACTTCCGAAAATCTTGACTCAGATGGATGTGCAGCATCTTCCCTGCATTATAGTGCTGAAGACAGGAGGTGGAGTTTGCTACCCTGTGACCAGCAAATCTGCAGGCTCCCATGGGTTTCAAGGATTTCCATGCATGCTATCCCATGTGTGGACCTTTCTTCTTGTCTACAAGCCCTTCTGACCCATTGCTATAACAATGGCATAACCTCCACAGGAGCCTTGGGAAGCCCTAATCAGTGATTCCCTGCGTCCAAACAAGCCCAGTTCTCTCCCTCCCTTTGACTCCATCCTGTGCTTTTTTTTTCCTGACAACTGCTTGACTCAAGGCATTTCAATGACATCCTGCCACCTTTCACTTAATGGGAGACTGCAAAGGTTGGAGACGTTCAACTCAACAGCGTCCTAAAGTCTGCTGTGACTACCCATGGCACACACTTTTGGTGCTGAAGATCTGAAGGCAGAGACTGCTTCCCATCTACCCAGAAACCATGCTCCTGTGAAGCAATAGGAGAAAGCCAGAACTGTCCTGATCCCTCTCTTAATACCTGCCCATGCCCCGCTCTACCCGTGTCGTAGAGCACCCGTCGCACATACCCAGCCCCGCAGGCCTGCTGTTGCTCCATGCTAGACTGCATCTACACTGAGCAGCTGCAGAAGGGTGAATCTGCCATGGGACCTACTTCCAGCATTTCTGACATCTCCTGAAATGATTTAAGCTGAAACCAAGTGAATTGGCCATCAGCAAACGTGCTGCAATTCAAATAGGTAGTGACAGCACACACCCACGGAGGTCAGCCCCACGCAGCAATACACATTAATCATCAAATGCATGCTGTGAGGTCAGCCCCCCACAGGAATACATGCTGTCTGGGGCCTGCTGGGACTTGCCAGGTTTGGCTACTGTAGGTTGGGCCAGTATAGTACATTGACCTCACTGCTTCAGGCATCCACTGACTTCTTCAAATGTTGTCCCATGTTGGTGGGGCATGTCCCCCATTCCTCTCTGGGCTCCCACCATCCTCGTAGGCTGGCTTCAGCTTTGTCTGCCTCTTGGCTGCAAAGAAGCTTACTGCTTCTGTAGGGATGGGTGGCCTAGTGGTTGTGGCATTAATGCTGGCCCAGAAGACAGTGACCCAGTCCCTTTCTCTGCCACAGACTTCCCATGTGGCCTTGGGAAAGACTCAGCCTCACTGTACCTAAAATTCTGATCTGTAAAATGGGGACATTGAGATAGTCCTGGGATCTACCCGCTGACTCATTGTGTCTGGAGGTGAAGCTGATTCTGTGCAGCAGGAGGGACGTGGCGAAGGAAAGGGTGGAGACATCAGCACCTTGGTGAAGATTGTTTTCCCCTTGCTGGATTCTGGCACCAATACCGGCGGGCAGAAAGACAGGGTTTCCAGTATATACACAGTTGGATTGTATTGTTTTCCGAGGAGATAACGTATTGCATAAACTCAGAGACTGCAGACTCAAGCCACAGAGATAACATGCATGAAACCACATCCTGAGAACTGCCTCTTCTGAATGAGGAGCTAGGAAATGTTTTGGGTAACCCCATGACAGACACAGAGCACGGAGCATCCGGGGCTAGGGAGGCTGACCAGCCTAGAGATAGAAAATGCCCCTGGGCTGCAGTAGATGCATACGCTGGGTTTGCATGAAGCAGGGCTGAGGGATCAGGAGATGGGTCAGAGCTTGAAAAATCATGAGATTAGAAAATGAACAATGTGGGGTGCTTTTTTATTTGCCTCTGGGTTTATTTAGCCTTTCAGGTGCACTCAGGCTTTTCTCTGTCATGTTAAGGACTAGAAACTTGATGGGGTGTTTTCTTAAATGAAACCTGAGATTCTCATATAATGACAGGACCAGCATATAAGAAAAGCACCCACTAGTTGGATCATGAGAGGCAGCGACATCCATGCAGATGCACAAATGCTAAAAGCCACCAGCCCTGGAAAGCAGAGTCCTTTATGCAAAAGCGAAGTCCCATGTTTTATAGCAACAAGCATTGCACTGCTCTAATAGCCTGTTAGATCAAAAAGCTTGCTCTTAGGACCAGTTGTGTGCTATCAGGGCCCCATGCAGAGAGAAAGCGGTTATCCTTGATGACGTCTCTGGTGATGAAGCCCCTGATCTGCACTTTACTTCTGGAAAGAATACAAACCAACAAGACCAGGCAGCTGCCCTTCCATCTGGGTCCCACTCACCCAAGTCCCTAAATGTTTTACCATTAGTAAATAGCCACAGAAGCAGAGTTGCATAGCACAGCAGGGTCCCACTCCATGACTAGGGCTCTGACAAGCTGCAGTAATGCAGACGGTACATAAGTGAATAACAGCCTCACTTCCACAGTGGCTCCATCCAGACCAGGATTTACGTGACTGGTATGGCACGAGGTCTGAGAAGTGCCCTTGCATGGTAGCTGCAGTGCATGGGAATTTGGTAATATCTCTTTAAATATTTGTGAGCCCTCTAGCGGTGCTCCCTGAAAGTACTCAGGACATCACCCAGACCGGTGCCGAGCCCCCAGTTTGCCCAGGCAAAGTGCCCAAGGTGCCCAGGGTGTGATCGGGGGAGAGTCGGGCTGTCTGAAATGCAGACCTGAGCAGTCTGTGGTTTTCCCTTTGGGCTCCAGGGTTTTGGCTCTATCTGCAGGTCTACAGGGAAGCTGGAGCGAGCTTGCTTTGCCGGGCTTGAGACTCAAGCTTGGGGCTAGGTGTTCGCATGAGATCAAAAAGCAAGCTGTGTGTGGGTTAGGAAATAACCCTCGCGCTGCAGCGTTAGTCATCTTTTGTTTCCCTAACCTCTCTTCTGCTGTGAATGATCTGCATCCAAATTGCCCAAACCCTCTTGCCAGTTATAATTTGAACCAAAATATTTTTGTCTCTCTCTGTAATACCCACATTGCTCCGATTTCACCATGCTCAAGAATTAAATGTATGCTGAGACCATCTAGAGGTTCCCTAGGGATCATCCCTTTCCTTCCCTGAGGCTGGGCTGGAAACCCTTTTGCAAGGTTGTCAGCGGTCGGGGCTGAAAGAACAATACGCTTCTCGCTCTTGCAAGACCGGAGAAATGTTTGAAAAAAATCCAGGGCAGCATAAAGATTCATGAACCAGAAGGCCAATATATAATCCTAAGGGACCTGAGTAGATCCTCAAGTCCGACCCCCTGCCATGGGGCAGGAAAGAATAATAATCCTTATATATATTACCATGGCTTTTATTGTCGCTGCCTGATGAGTTCTGGATGCTCGGGCTTGGTCATCCAGCATAGGCCAGAATTATTTGTAATGGTTTGAACTCTGCATGTTTCATTAGGACATTTCTGAGACAGCTGAGGGCTCAGTAAGTACCAGGAGCTCCTCCTCCACTTCCTTATGCAGTGTTATCTCTGTGGCAGTAGCAGCTGGAGGTCTCAACAGCATTCAAGGTATGTGACACTGGGTATTTTCTATACAAACAGGGACAGGCTGCCCATGCCTTGAGGAGCTTGAAGTCACAAAAGGGCTGGCAGAGAGGAGGTATCATCATCTCTCAGTGTGCAGAAGGGAAGCTGGCTGAAGCACAGGGAGAATAAGGGACTGGCTTAAGGTCACACAAGGAGTTTGTGGCAGAGCAAAAAATGAAGTTGGCCTCCTGAATCCCACTTCCAGGCAGGGTGATGCTGGGTAGGTTACTGCAAAAGTCCACCCCGCACCAACAAGCCTGACTGGAGAACTGCAAGGCATTACAGAGCAAGGAGCAACGGTCTCAAGTTGCAGCAAGGGAAGTTTAAGTTAGATAGTAGGAAGAATTTTCTCACGAGGAGGGCAGTAAAACACTGGAACTGTTGCCCAGAGAGGTGGTGGCAGCTCCATCTTTGGAGATCTTCCAAGCCCGGTTAGGCAAAGCTTTGGCTGGGATGATCTAGTTGAGGTTGGTCCTGCCTTGAGCAGGGGTTGGATGACTAGATGACCTCCTGAGGTCCCTTCCAGCCCTAACTTCCTATGATTAGCATGCAAGCGTGTAGGTGGGTAGGTGTTTGCACACACATGCATACAACACCACCCAGCTGGAGTCTCCCCTCCTGTAGGCTGGTGTGACTTGGGAGTACATTGTAGAAGAAAGCAGAGCTACACCCATGTTAGATGTGTGTAGATGAGGGAGGATCAAACTCTGCCATTTGCTCAGCAAGGCACTAATAGGGGAGCACTCCCAGCTGCCTGCTTCTAGAGCTGGAGCAAGCCAAGTGCCCTGCACTATCTCAGCCCTAAAAGTTGGGAATGCAAGACCTCTCCCCTCCCTCTGTCTTACTGAGATGTCCTCCAAGCTTCTGCCACAAGCTGTGAGTGATGTATCACCAGCTTCCTCCTCCTGGTTGGTGTCATTTTGCGATCCTGCATCAATCACTGACGGGAGAGAATGGGGATGCCCGGGGCCAGGCCTGTGGGTATCTGATGGGATGTGGCTGAAAGACCTGCTCAGACCTAGTGTTCTTTATCCTGTCCCTGCAGGCTGAGCTTGTCCCTTGCAGGGCCAGGAGGAGAAAACAGAAAGGAGCTTTTAGAGCCAAGGAAAAACATAGGGAGAAGAGATCTGCTGTGGCCACAGGGAATTCATAAAAAATAATAAATAGCTCAAGTATCCCTGGCAAATCCCAAAAGAGGAATTAAAACTGCACCCCATTGTTGTTTCTAAGGGCCTCGCTGACTTCCTTCACCAGTTTTGTGGTGTTATGCACATAATTAAGCTGATGTTCAGGCATTGCTCCCCAGACCTGGCTGCATTTTTAGCAACAGTTGATACAGACCTGGCTGCATTTTTAGCAACAGTTGATATAATTCCTGGAGGTTTGTAAAGTGCTTTGGGATAAAAGTAATGGCACCTGCATACTTTTTCTACAGCCGCAGAGATCCAAGAGCTTTGCAAGGGAGGGGAAGCATGTCAGTCCCTAGCACCAAAGCACAGTGAGGTGAAGTGACTTGCTTAAGTGCATCAGTGGTAGAGCTGGGAGCAGAACTCATGCCCTCAGGCCAGCATCCTACCTCCTGCTACACAGCATTGCTATTGGCAATAACTGTTGCTTTTAAAGTACCAACGAGACATTTGGATTCTGCTCAAGCAAGGCACGGCCTCTACCCAGCAGAGTTGCTCCTTTTAATGCACAGGTACAGACAAGGCACTGGCATGTGGCAGGGACCCTGAGGACAGCACTGTGTGTGGGCCAGATGGTGCCATGCAGTGGCAGGAAGCAAGAAATTTTCTGCTATCCAGTGGGCGCGTTTACATGAGACATTTACTGCACAGTTGACAAATTAGCATTAGTCTACACGTGCTCCCCTATTAGGCTGGTATAGATTAATTAACTCTGCAGCAGGTCTGTACTTGGAAATACTACTTGTATTTCTAAGTACTATCCTCCTGCAGTGTTTCTAACTCTGCAGCAGCACACATGTGCACACTGCCCTGGCTGGCTGGGGCACATGGATGCTGGCTAGCCCTGCGTTGAAGTACCCTCATGCCCCAGCCCTCCCCTCCACGGCATGCTGAGCCAGTGGGAGCAGCCACCGAGCTGGCAGGCTGCCCCCCTGACATCCCTGCCAGCCGGGGCTGGTCCAATCCAGCTCAGTGTGCTGCACTTCTGGGTACATGTGCAGATGCAGCACCTGGGAGGAATAAACTCCAGAATTTATTTACATTCACTAATAGCACTTGTAGACGCGCCCAAAGTGTCTATGAAGGGGCCTCTCTTAGTAACCCTTCCCTAAGAGCATAAGGCCAGTTTCAGCTCCAAAGGGGACCAAGAAAGCTGAGAAGTGGATGGGGTGGGGGGCATTTATCCACACTCCCCTTACGCCAGCCCAGAGGATGAGGCGAATAGAAGGGTGATGAGCAGGCAGGCCTCCCATTCCCTTCCAGGAGCAGCCTTCACCAGAGGGACCATGTAGCTTCACCCTCACTCCCTGTTCAGAGCAGCAGCACAAATGCTGTGATCCAGCCCAGGTGGTGAGAGTCTGTTACTGATAGAGGACTGAGCTGGAGTTTAGAGGTTAAACACACTCAGAGGAGCCATTTGCCAATAGCTCCGATTGCCAGACACCAGGGAGTGAGCAACCAGGCCACCAAATCCGTAGACGCAGGGGGAGCAGTGGACATCGTCTTTCTGGACTTTCGGAAGGATTCGACACTGTCTCTCACCCCGTTCTCACTAAGAAACTGGGGGCTGTGGTGTCGACACCCACACAGTCAGATGTGTCACCAACGGGCGGGAGGGCCGCACCCAGAGAGCGCTGGTGATGGGTTGTGTTCGACCTGGAGGGACGTGGGCAGGGGGGTCCCCCAGGGCTCGGTCCTCGGGCCCGCACTGTTCAACATCTTCATCAGCAACTTGGACGAGGGGGAGAATAGCACCCTGCTCAAAATTGTTGATGACACTAAGATGTGGGGGGATGTGGGCACTCTAGAGGGCAGCAATAGGCTGCAATCAGACCTAGACAGGTTACAGGGGTGGGCGGACGAGAACAGGATGGGATTCAACACAGACA
>NW_017728906.1:201874803-201887365 GCF_001723895.1 Crocodylus porosus | reverse complement strand
TGGTCAGGCCGCAGCTGGAGTACTGTGTCCAGTTGTGGGCACCGCACTTCAGGAGGGATGTGGACAGCATGGAGAGGGCCCAGAGGAGGCCACTCGCATGATCGGGGGCAGCAGGGCAGTGTGGCAGGAAGCCACCTTTATTTCTCCCCAAAATCTCTGTGCTGTGACAATTTGATTAGGATCCTTGACTTAGCCCGAGCCGTGCTGCTGAATCTCAGCATGTTATCACCTGTCTCCTGAGTGCCGGCGTGTTTCTTAAAGCTGCGGCTCCCGGAGCAGTGAGAACATCTGCTTTCATGAAAGAAAAACCCAAATTTCCAGCCTTTGTGCTTCCAGAGAAAAGTTGGGAACTGACCCCAGGGAATGCTAAAGGCTGAGAAAGCAGAAGGCAGTAAAAAGGACTCAAAATGGGTTATTTATAGAGAGAGAGATCTCATGATTTCCCAGCCAACTTTGAGAGCCTGGCTCCTGATTTTTGAACCCTGGGCCTGGCATCACTACAAAGGCATTGGCACTCGGGTGCTTTCCCCGTCAGCTGCCAGACTGATTCAAGGACGTTGCATAGGATGAGAGCTGATGATGCACCACTGCTGCTCTTGCTCTTGGTCTGCCATGAGGAGCCTGGTGTGTATTTATTGCCTGGGAAGAAGCAGCAGCAGTTTTTATTGTCCCATGTGTCTCTTCTCTGTCATAACAATTTGACTGATTGATTGCAAATAGTAGCCACTTAAGCCGGGGCTGTGAGAGCATCAGTTCCAGCAACCAGGATGCCCTCCGCTGCTTCCTGCGCTGCTCAGAGAGAGCACCCACGCTGGGCCGTGCATCAGCCTCTTCGTTCCCTTGGACTCGCTCACCGGGACCTCATGCTGTTTGCTGTGACCTGGGCAGCCCATGAGTAGCTTTCCCAGCAGCTCTGCGCATTGCCTCAGCCCCAGATTTATCCTGGATCATTTGAAACACAGGTCTGGATCCCTTCCTGCTCTTATGAGACACTTACAGGTCGCCTTTGCCTGTGAGCCAGGAGTCCTGTGTTTGAGCCCCATCTTTGCCAGTGACCGGCTTTGGGCCCTTGGCCAAGTCGCTTCTCTTTCCTTTCCCCTTTTATCCATTTCAAATGGAGTATGTCTATACAGCCCCAGTGACAAGGGGCCTCCGTCTGAGGAGAGCTTCTAGCACAGCCATAATAGCTTTGAGCGAGGAAAGCCAATCTGAGCCATCAGTGCGTAGAGTGAAGAAGTAAAACATGTCTCGGAAAGCAGTCGACAGACCCCACACATGAAATACTGTGTTTTGGCGAGACTGCAGGGTCAGCTTACCCTGCGTGAGATCCTCCAGTCATCCTGCAGACAGCAACCCCATGGCCCCTTGATCAGCATCCAGGAACAAACGGCTGACCCTTCGCTGCGAGCCTCTCCCCCCTCCCAAACACTGCTGCCTCCCCAACATCTGGAGCACGCGATGTGCCAGGACGCAGATTCACGGAGTCTGGGTGATTTCCATCCTGATTTATCTCAGCGTTTGTCACAAACCTAAGTGCATGTGAAAACAATAGTCTGGACGCAGGCCTGGGCAATGGCATGTGACTCAGTTGGGGTGGATGCTGCAGGGCAGGGCTGCCCAGCACCTGCCTCACTCTGTCAGGTTCAGAAATCGAAGTGTTTCTTACGCGGGAGCTGTAAGGATAAGGCTAAGTAAGGCCCCTGCCCTGAAACCTGATTCATTGGGCCAGCTGAACCTAATGAACTAAGCAGGGCCAGCTGAGCCCTGGCCCCTTCCCGCTAATTGCTGGGGGCTCTGCTTTGAAGGAACTCCTCCAGCACCTGCTCCTGGGTGCGCCGCACACTTGGGCAGCTCCTGTCCTGGTGACTTCTACGGCTTCTGCCCTGGCACTGCTGATCAACGTGTGTGCACCCCCTTGGACTTGGGCTTGATCTCAATTTGCTTCCTGACCCCCTCATTCTGGTTGGTCCTGTGGTTTGGTAAGTGGTTCCTGACGCCTGGCGGGGACCATAGATCTGCCCTCTGTTGCTCCAACCCGTGGCCCACCTCTGCTGTCCCTTTTTCTACTCCTGCCTTTTATGCCCTGGTGGACTGGACAGCTAGTAGCATAAAAAGAGGGGGCATGGTTTCCAAAAGCGGAGCCCACTCATCCCGACTGGCTGTCTCTCCCCCTCCAGAGGCCCGGCTGCAGCGCGGACCTGGAGTCCAGCAGGGTCCTACGGGGGACCACACTAGGACACTGGGCTGCAGAGGCACGGGTTGCTTGGTGCAGAGGTCCTGGCTTTGCTACTCTGTTCCACCTTGCTAGGCCAGGGGGTCTGTTTAGGAAAGCATGCATTAAAGAGCTTTTATCACTTGCATGGGGGTCATTAAGCTATTAAGAGTGAGGCGAAGCATCAGCAAAGTGGACGTTATTAAGAAAAAGCTCCCGACAGAAGGAAACAGTAGGTGTAAGAAGGTGCGAGCCGGACACCCTGTTCATTGTGGTTCTGAAGAAATGCCTGGGGCTGAGTCAGTGGGGGTGCCTTGCCTAGGCTCTGCCTACCGGGAAGCTTTTATTGGTTAATGGATATAAATTCATCCTGGAGTGCCGTGAGGACGTGAGCGCCGTGGCCGGTCCGGGTGTACTCTGCCACTGCCTAGCGGATGAATTAGCACGGACGTGCTGCGCTGGCAGCGAGAGGTCCCGGAGCGCTGATGGCAATTCCATTTGGTGTGCTCGTTACAACATGCAAATCCCCGACGGGACTCGACCGGGGTTTAAATGAGACGTCCTGGCTCGGTGCCAGCTGGTCTGGGCTTCCATCTGGGCAGGGTGGAAAAAACAATCATTCTTCGCTGCCTAATGAGGCCAATATGACCAGCTGGCAAAAAAGCAGGCTGTCTGCGACCGGATGGCTGCAAAAGCAAAATTAAAAGGCTGAAGTGCAGCAAGCTTGTCCCACGGGACAGCCCGGCAGGTTGCAGTCTTGAACCGGGGCCTTTTGCTTATTTGGGAGCATAGCACAGCCTCACCTGCTACCACCGCAGCAGAGGGTTAGGGCAGAGACAGGTGGCCCCACACCCACGCCCTGCCACTGGTGGGGCTAGTCAGGGTCTGCTGCCCCTTCACCTCTGACCCAGAGGAGGAAGTGTCTGGACAACAAGGCTTGATCTTGGTCTTGGGCTGCTGCACCCTTGGCTCCTTGCCTGCCCGACCTGGCTTGCCCACGGACCCTAAATTTGGCCTGATCCCTTGGCTCCCTAACCCGACTCTAGTTTGACCTCCTGGATACCCGACCCAGTCAGCCCCCTGCCCCCGTGCTCTGCCCAGCCCTCTCTATCTCTGATTTGGTTCCCTGGATGGATCGTCTGGTTTCCTGGCTCCCCAGCAAGCGGACGCTGCATGCTCCCCTTAGCTCTCGGTTCCTCCGTCTAATCCCGGGTGACCCCCAGACCCAGCCACTCACTACTCAGCATGACGCAGCCCGACTGAAGGCAAACGAGGGCATCGTGGTGTCCTTAAACTCTGCCGGCTCCAGAGGAGCCTGGGGCAGAGGTGAACCTTTCCAAGCAAACTTAGATTTGATTCCTACCAGCCCCGAGTTTGGGTCTCACCCGATCGACATTAACCTCCAGTCTCCCATGTGGGTGGATCCTCAGCTGCTGCAGATTACTCAGTTTCTTCCAGGAAAACTCATGCAATGGCTACAGTTATCTCCCCGTGCAGAGCCGGAGGCACTTGCTGTGGTACCGGGGGCCCAGTCCACATTGATTTGGGAATGCCCCAAGCTCTGGCTTTTCTGAGACAAGGTGGGACTCAAATAGCATTTCCCTTCAAGGCAAGCTCGTTTCCTTTGTTGTCAAGCCAGAGGGGTCACCGCCTGGGAATTTTCCATTGGAATGGTTTTACTGTAAGATACCGTAGGATTTCTTTTAAATAGAGCTGTATAAGCCAAACCTCTGGGAAGCGCTGCAAAATCTTTAAGCCCTGCTCTTCCTTTTGCCAATGGAGCGACACTCACACAAGTTGAGCCATGATGATAACACCCCACACATACACCCTCGTTCCCAGGGCAGAGGGGACGGTTTTGTGGCTACCCCAGTGTGCGCACAGCTTCCACTGGTTTCACTGGAATAACTTATCTCCATGAATGAGTTGCTTTGCGACTTCAGGCAAAGTGCAGAGGCCAAAATTTAGGCTTGAAGTTAGACAAGTGATTTGGCTTCCAGGGGTGCTGAGCAACCCAACCTCCTACAAGAGGATGCTGGGGCTCTTAGCTGCCGTCTTATGGGAAGTTTCATAAGGCTCTGAGCTGTCACAACAGGCTGGATCCCATCTGAGAGACTTGGGCCTTGGTGCTCATGATGGAGGTCCCGGGAGTTAGTAGCAAGCTCATGTAATAAGGAACCAGGGAAGTATCTTCATGGTTACTCGAGAGCGGAGAGCAAGGGTTGTGCTCGGGAGCATGGGCCCCGTCTCCACTGACACCATATTGCAAATCCAGACATACATCTTTGAGGCCACTCTGGGCTTGGCCCTCTGTGCCAACTCTTGATCCCTGGGTCTCTGATGTGTTTGAGAGCAGCCATTGGGGATGAGGCCTGTGTGGGCTCATAGCTCTGGGCTTGAAGCTTATCTGTGGGAGGATCATAGTCATAGAGGAGTGGGGCTGGAAGTCACCTCTGGAGGTCATCTAGTCCAGCCTCCTGCCTGGAGCAGGTTCATCCTTATCCCAGATCATCCTGTAGTCTAAACCCTCGCTGGGCCCCACTGATATGCTGGTGTAGACAAACCCCAAGGAGCCTGATTTCAGAATATGCTTTGAAACTTAAGATGTGAATTTGGGACCCCAAAAGAAGATGCCCCAAATCACTAGTCATGCCTGAACATCTCAGCCACAATATTGCTCCACTTTTCTTCTCCTGAGAAGCGGCGCCTTGACTTCAAGGGTGGGGCTGTGTGGCAGGCGTCCGCACTGCTACTGCCCAAGCTAGCCCTGGCCAGCAGATCAGGAGGACTTTGTTCCCTGGTCCCTGCATCTGTAACTCACCCTCACTTAACGGAGCAAAACACCTTCCTAGAACAAAGTTACAACTCCCAAAGCATCCAAGTGCACAAATCATCCCTGGATGGAACAGCAACCACTGAGCCCTGCCGCTCCATCCTCAGGTTGCGAATGCTACGAGTACGAGTCAGGCCCCAGAAGTGCTCTTAAATCAAGCTGTTCATTTAATATGAGATCCACAAACATCCTCTGGTGTCTTTTAGGGCAAACATTTGCTTTCCCTGGGTGCATCTGCATGTGCAATTAGTACGTGGCAATAAACTCCGGGGCAGTTTGCGCTGAAGTTTTTTGCTCCCAGGCAGAGTGTTTACACATGTGGCTGGGACCGTAGCACATTGAGCCAGGGCAGAGCAGCTCCAGCTGGCAGGAGGCCTGGGAGATCAGCCTGCCAGCCCCGGCTACTCTGCCCCAGCTCAATGTGCTGCAGGGGGGCTGGATGGGGCACAAGGGTGCTATAGTGTGGGGCTAGCTGGCAGGCAGCCCCCGCATTGTAGCGCCCTTCTGCCCCAGCCAGCTCTGGTCACCATCTTCACATGCATTTTGGCGCACATAACTACTCCCCTGTAGGATAGCACTTGTCCCGGACAGTACTATGCTACAGCGGACTTAATTAATTTACTGTGCCCTAATACAGGTGCATATGTTGATGGTGACACTTTACTGCAGAGCTCATTAGTCAGCTCTTCAGCAAAGTGCACATGTAGATGCACCCCCTGGACACGAAGGAGGTTCTTTCCAGCTGGGGGAATAACGAACTGATTTCCCAGATGCTCTATGGAGGCAATAGGAGCAGCCTTCCAGTAAGGAGCAGCCTTCCTGTGGGAGCAGCCTTCCAGCAATGCCAGTCCACTCCACTGTGGAGTGAACAATGCACAATCCCCATCAAGTGTGTGCTTAATCAGCTTCGCAATAATCAAACCAAGTCACAGGCAGACAAGAACCACGAAACAACTTTCCTGGAAGGAGTCAGCAGATAAGGGACTTGGAAATTTATATAGACAAATCCGGGAAAAAAATTGCTTTGGATTCAACTGCAACTTTTTCCTATTGGGTCCAAAAACACTTTGCCTGTTTGTGCTATTAAACCCCTTTTTTAACCCTGTTTTGCCCTTTAAAAATTAATTTGGTGCATTTTAAGTGAAAAAAGTCCATTGAAAAGCAGAAAGATGCATTTCAAAGTCAAAACAAAATGTTTTGGCATTTCCACAATAACACAGCTCCCTACACACCCTCCAGTTAAACCATTACTACCCAGATTCTCCAGCTAAGCCGGGGGTGTTCAACTCCCAGCCCGCGGGTCCCAAGTTTGGTGGCATGGGAGCAGTAGCAGCATTAATTGTTTCTCCCCGATGCCAAAAGTCCCATGGGAGTCCCATGGGCCATATGAAGTGGTCCTGTGTGCTAGATTGCAAATGCATGTGGGGACGAGCTAGTACATGCACGGGGTCAGATCTGGAAGCACTGAGCTGGCACATGGCCAGATTCAGTCCTGTGAGGCTGGATCTGCGTGCGTGGGGCTGGATCGGGGTGCACAGGGTTGGGCTGGGCTGGTGCATAGCTGCATCCTGACGTGGGGCCAACGCAGCTGGTCGCCGTGTGCAGCTGGACCCTGGTGTGGGGCCCAACCTTGTATGCAGACCCCATACAGGATCTGGCCTCTGCACTGGCCCCACAATATTAATCCAGCTCATTGATCTGGTCTAATGGTGTCCCATAAAACACAGTATTGCTTAAAGTTAGATGATGTAGGCCTATCCCATTGCCCTTATTTATGAAATCATTTTTCCTGTCACAGAAGGGACTTAGGCTCTGGTACGTGCTTGGGTACCCACCCAGTGCAGTCAGTGGTGCATTGTCAGTCTATGAGGGCATGCTTATGTGCTAAAGGGGACGCTGAATCTCGGCCTGTGGAGAAGATGCTGCTGATACGACTAGAAAACTGCCATCTAGACATGCAAAAGGAAGCAGAAATCCACCCTGCATCAGAGGGGGCCAGCCCTGACCCCACAGGTGTCAGCTACCAGTGTGGCGCTTTCCTTTGCCAGTTCTTTCCATATCCTGGGGTAGCAATTACCTGCCCATTTCTGTACAGAGAGCAGTCCCCAGAGATGGTAATTGCTCAGCAGACCTCGGGTGTGAGTGTGGGCAAGGGGGTGGGAAGGAAAAAAGTGACATGGTGAGCAGCATTCCCCTGTTGGAAGTGCACACTAGTAGGCGGAGAATTGAATTAACACTGCCCAGGTTAGCACGGGGGGATCATCCGACCTCTCTTTTATTGAGATGGCTTGCTTATGGTTTCCCAAGCTGAGTAGCTTTCTCTTTCCCCCACGTGCAGATGTCTTTATTTCATACAGACTGGGAATGGAGAAATACTGCTTACTACAGGTGCTCATGGAAGGCCTTCCTCTTCTTGTGTCTCCATACCACATTGGACCATTTTGTAACACATGCTTGTGCCTGTTTGTTATACTTTGTGAGATCTTGTGCATGTGCCTTCAATCGGCAGGCACTGCGGCAGGTGTTGCATAGCCTGAGGCTCTGTGCCACAGTCACAGCAGGGAAGTGTTCACATTGCAACCCCTGTCAGGTAATACCTGCAAATTCCACTAATGCTCCAAACCATGGGTTTTGACCCTACAAATTGATCAACTCGTGCAAAGTGAATTCCTGGGAAGCAATCCTAGAAATTCTGGGTGAAGACGCAAGCTGGGGCTGTGTGTCAGTTCGAAGTGGGATTGGGGTCGGCCTTTGCTGCTGCTCTCAATACTTGGCCCAAGTGCAGCAGTCATGAGTCTTTGCCTTCAATTCACTTTTAGGCAGAGGATGAACACAGGATGCGGGAGCCACTTTGGAGGAGGACTTCAACAGGGTGTTGGCAACCCATCGGCCTTATCCTGCACAGCTGTGAACCCCATCCATCGGGTGTAAAAGCTGACTGTAACACCCTGCTGATGTTGCTTCATACTTCAGATTCAGGCCAGACCCAGAACACATGTGCACGAAAGGTCGGTGTTTGTCACACAACCTCGGAAGGCAAATCTGAAAGCTTGTGTTTCAAGACCACCCAGAAATGCCTTTGATTTGCTTCACCGACAGCAGATGGATACAGAGCACTGCAGAGGCTCTGTGTCACTTGATACGGACTTGGCAAAACTTGTGGTTTGCTGGCTGCCTGCGTTATGTTAGGATAGCAGCTAGTGAGAACGCAGGAATGAGCTCATAGATTGCAAGGCCCATTGTCAATGAATGGATGACAAACCACAGGATGCCGAGCTGGTTAGCGCAACTGGATGGCTATGCTGAGATTACAGCTACTGGCTTAGCAAAGGATTACTGATTTCACTACATTCAGAAGAAAACTCCATCTGCCACTGATTATGAACTGTGCTGTGCAATAGCTGTCGTGGATGTTGCACCATTGCACCGAGAGCTCGTCGCAGGACTGGGATGTTTGGTGGTTATTTCTGCTGGGAGGCTCTGTCTGCGGTCAGGGCCTCATTTTCGCTAGGCGCTGTGCAGCCTGTTATGGCTCCAGTCTGGCCAAGACCGGTGCATGTGCTTACCGTGATGCTTTGAGAGGGGTTCTGTTCAAGTGAATGGGAAATGCTGGTACCACTGTGGACAGGTTTGAGCATGTGCCGGAGCAAACAAGACAAAGAAGGGGTAAAAGGAAATGAATATTGTAAACTCCTTTCTGCACATGGGGAAATGGGGCACAAAGAGGGGGGATTTGCCCCAGGTCACATAGCGGGGGCAGGGGGACAAAGGTGGGAGCTTGAACCCAGTTCTGCCAAGACCTTGACCACACAACCCCCCTTCCTTTCTAGTCCTTGTACTTGCCTTTCCTCCCCTCCCTTTTGATGCAGGAGCCATGGGCTCCACAAAAGAAGGACCAGACCCCATCCAACGTCGAGTGCCCTCGGCTCCCACCAACACCGGACAGACACATCGTAGGATCTAGCTCAGGGTTTGCTTGGAAAGGGAGGTCCTGGGAGCTCAGTGCTTTTGAAATACCCACTACAGATTTGACACTGGCCTTCATTTAAAAATAATACTATGCTGGTTACAAGGAGATTATTTTTTTTTTGCTGCCATGCTTAACACTGGTTTAAGTCCCATCGTAGCTTCAGAGATCTAAGGAGATGAGTTCCCTGATCAGAAAAATGCTGTAATAAGCACTTTCCCACTGATGTAGTGACATCTGCAGCAGATTGGTGTTGCTGGTTTTAATTAGACTACTATAGTTCAAACAAAAAATCTTTCTAGAGTCGACAAGCCTTTAGGTGCCCAAGTATGGATGATACAGGACTAATATTAGGCATTCATATTTTAGAAACTTGGCTTGAGCTCGATGCCTCAGTTTCCCCAGATACAAAATGGAAACAAGGTGTCCCTACCCTGATGGGGATAACTTATTAATTTTCTGAGGTGCAGTGGTGCCTAGGGCTATATTAGTAGCTAATTCACCTTGCACAGAAGTATAATCCTCTTTGAAAACCTCCCGCAAAGCCCTGCCCAGCAAAACAGCATGAATAGTGTTTGCTTATTGGCATGGCCCTTTGCAAGGCACTGTGAGGAACACAAACATCCAACCACTGCATCGGGCGACTCGTGTTCACCCTCGCCCCGTTCTCAAACAAGTGCTGTGCCACTGTACCCCTTCATGGCTTGGTCTTGCCATTGTCCTGTAGGAAATATTGACTAACGCAACCCAAGCTCTGCGGGAACAGCACCAGTTTGCTTGTTGCCTGGAGCCAGCAGCCTCAGTCCAGTGTTAATTCAAACAGATGCTCTGAAAAGGCCTGAAACACTTGGCAACACGACGCTTTGACATACATTTTTTTCCCATAACTAACTTCCTTAATGGTTTTTTTTCCATAACTAACTTCCTTAATGCAATTGCTGAGCTGAGTTTACTAATGGTGTTGTCAGGAAGGTGACCTGTGACTTACTGAGGACACAGAGAGGTAAGCATTCTTTATTTACTGATCCAAAGACACCCAGCCAAGTTGCAGAAGGGCTCAGGTTCAGATCTGGCCACGCTACCAGTACCACTGTGATTTTGTAACCGGCTTCTGCTATTCATTTTGACTGATTTACGCAGCTCTGACTCTCCAGGGGGGACCTGACTGTGAGTGTAAATATTCCCGCCCTTGGACTGGCCTGTGGCTTAGAAATGGATAGAGCTGTCATGAGCAACCAGCATACACCGAAGGAGAGTGTGACAGCTTTGTGATATGCTGAAGATCACTAGGTTTTGTGTGGTATCACCAGGCTGAACACAGATTGCCATCTTGACTGCAAAGAACACAAAGGAGAGTGTGAGAAAGACAAGAAGGATAATTTGTGGTATGGGGTGGGGCTTCCACATGGGAAGAGACTAAAGAGACCAGGCTGATTCAGTTTTAAAAAGAGACACTTGAGGGGGGACATGACAAGGGCTTACAAAACACTGAGCAGTGAAAAGAAAGTCAATAGGGATTTATCATTGACTGACTCTCACAATACAACAACGGGGGGTTGTTAGAGGAAATGAGTAGGTAGTCAGTGGGCGCATCTACACATTCATTAATGCACTATAGTTACTGTGCATTAAGTTTAGTACTTGTATAACCAAGTACAGGCATACCTCGGAGATATTGTGGGTTCGGTTCCAGACCACTGCAATAAAGTGAATATCGCAATACAGCGAGTCACACAAATTTTTTGGTTTCCCAGTGCATATAAAAGTTATGTTTACACTATACTGTAGTCTATTAAGTGTGCAATAGCATTATGTCTAAAAAAACAATGTACATACCTTAATTAAAAAATACTTTATTGCTAAAAAATGCTAACCGATGGAAAAATGGCACCGATAGACTTGCTTGACGCAGGGTTGCCTCAAACCTTCAATTTGTAAAAAACGCAATATCTGTGAAGCGCAATAAAGCAAAGCACAATAAAACGAGGTATGCCTGTACTAAAGTAAGTGGCGCTGCTGTGCAGCAGCACCGGCACACGGCTTTTTAGTGATGCTAACTGTGCAGTAGCCTAATACTACTGCGCAGTAGTGTATTAGCATGGCTTTTTCCCTGCATGCTGCTGCACAATAGAATTAGGTTAGTGTGGAGTTAGTGTCTCTTGTAGATGCGCCCAGTTTAAAGCTAACAAAAGGAAGTTCGTTTTCATAACCAATTGTGTCCACGTGTGTACTTTACTGCGCAGTAGACTCATTTGCTGCACAACAAAGTGGCATTGTCCATACGTGCACAGCAATTAGGCTGGCGTAGACTAATTTACTGCAGCATTGGATAGTCCCGTGAGACGTCAAAGTAAATTACTGCACTTAAATGTACGTGTAGGCAGTGACATCCGGATTAGTTTACTCCAGCTCAAATTGCACTGGAGTTTATTCAGTCGCATTAATTGCACATGTAGACGTGCCCAGTGTGCCATAAAGTGTGGAACTCATTGCCACCGGAAGCTGACAGTTTAGGCACATTGAAAAAAAAGGATTGGAGAAATTCTTGGAGGAAAGGGGCATCAGTAGCTATTGAGCATGGGAGTCAGGGGTGCAGCCTCTGAATCAGAACTTCCCAGCTCTTAAATGCTGGAGCCTGAAATTTAGAGAGGAATAGTGGAAAAAAACTGTGGTCGTCCCCAGTTCATCCTCCCTCTCGGCTTCCACTTTCTGCTGCTGTGTGACACGGGATACTGGGCAAGATGGACCTAGGGTCTGACCCAGTAAATGACAGTTCTTATGTTCTAAATCAAGCTCTTTCTTTCCCCTGGGTTGATGTTAGAGCAGAGATTGAACTGGTGGGGTTGGCACTAGCTCCATGTGCTTTGCTTCACCATCACCAGGAGCGTTTGAGCCATTTCACGTGGCTCAAACAGTGCAGGAGACAGCCCTCAAAGCCCATCAGGTTCAGCTCAGGTTCATCAAGCACTTAGATCCCCTTTGTGGGGCAGAATCTGGCAGCAAGCAATGCATGCAGTAGAGGTAGGAGATGAGAGAAGCTGGAGTGTGAAGAGGGAGAGTGAAGCAGCGATCTTTCATGGATACAAGCCATGGAGCTGGGATTGCTCTGCTCCCACGATGCCGCTTCCCCAGGTGTTTTCTGACACTGTGCACCCCCTTCTCCTTTATTCTCATGGGAGGAACTTATCCCCCACTCCCCATTCCCAAGCCTTTCCATTGCCTTGCCTTTGAGGCAAGACCTAACCACCTTACTATGGGATTATGCAGCACCTAATGCAATGGGGGCCTGATTCTAGTTGATGCCCCTGGGCGCCACAGCAGCACTCAAGGAAAAGTCATGCTACACAACATTGTGACTGCAGTCTTCACTACCCTGGACACCTTACTCCAAGGGTGCTTTTCTGCTGAGTGACATTCCCCCAAATACATGCCACAGGGCTGGAAGGCACCTCAAGTGTCATCTAGTCCAACCCCCTGGGCACCTTGTTCCACTGGCCTCCGGTTTTCAGACTTGGACTTCCGGAAGGCTTTTGACACTGTCTCTCACCCC
>NW_017728906.1:201868911-201872953 GCF_001723895.1 Crocodylus porosus | reverse complement strand
CAAACCTTCAATTTGTAAAAAACGCAATATCTGTGAAGCGCAATAAAGCAAAGCACAATAAAACGAGGTATGCCTGTACTAAAGTAAGTGGCGCTGCTGTGCAGCAGCACCGGCACACGGCTTTTTAGTGATGCTAACTGTGCAGTAGCCTAATACTACTGCGCAGTAGTGTATTAGCATGGCTTTTTCCCTGCATGCTGCTGCACAATAGAATTAGGTTAGTGTGGAGTTAGTGTCTCTTGTAGATGCGCCCAGTTTAAAGCTAACAAAAGGAAGTTCGTTTTCATAACCAATTGTGTCCACGTGTGTACTTTACTGCGCAGTAGACTCATTTGCTGCACAACAAAGTGGCATTGTCCATACGTGCACAGCAATTAGGCTGGCGTAGACTAATTTACTGCAGCATTGGATAGTCCCGTGAGACGTCAAAGTAAATTACTGCACTTAAATGTACGTGTAGGCAGTGACATCCGGATTAGTTTACTCCAGCTCAAATTGCACTGGAGTTTATTCAGTCGCATTAATTGCACATGTAGACGTGCCCAGTGTGCCATAAAGTGTGGAACTCATTGCCACCGGAAGCTGACAGTTTAGGCACATTGAAAAAAAAGGATTGGAGAAATTCTTGGAGGAAAGGGGCATCAGTAGCTATTGAGCATGGGAGTCAGGGGTGCAGCCTCTGAATCAGAACTTCCCAGCTCTTAAATGCTGGAGCCTGAAATTTAGAGAGGAATAGTGGAAAAAAACTGTGGTCGTCCCCAGTTCATCCTCCCTCTCGGCTTCCACTTTCTGCTGCTGTGTGACACGGGATACTGGGCAAGATGGACCTAGGGTCTGACCCAGTAAATGACAGTTCTTATGTTCTAAATCAAGCTCTTTCTTTCCCCTGGGTTGATGTTAGAGCAGAGATTGAACTGGTGGGGTTGGCACTAGCTCCATGTGCTTTGCTTCACCATCACCAGGAGCGTTTGAGCCATTTCACGTGGCTCAAACAGTGCAGGAGACAGCCCTCAAAGCCCATCAGGTTCAGCTCAGGTTCATCAAGCACTTAGATCCCCTTTGTGGGGCAGAATCTGGCAGCAAGCAATGCATGCAGTAGAGGTAGGAGATGAGAGAAGCTGGAGTGTGAAGAGGGAGAGTGAAGCAGCGATCTTTCATGGATACAAGCCATGGAGCTGGGATTGCTCTGCTCCCACGATGCCGCTTCCCCAGGTGTTTTCTGACACTGTGCACCCCCTTCTCCTTTATTCTCATGGGAGGAACTTATCCCCCACTCCCCATTCCCAAGCCTTTCCATTGCCTTGCCTTTGAGGCAAGACCTAACCACCTTACTATGGGATTATGCAGCACCTAATGCAATGGGGGCCTGATTCTAGTTGATGCCCCTGGGCGCCACAGCAGCACTCAAGGAAAAGTCATGCTACACAACATTGTGACTGCAGTCTTCACTACCCTGGACACCTTACTCCAAGGGTGCTTTTCTGCTGAGTGACATTCCCCCAAATACATGCCACAGGGCTGGAAGGCACCTCAAGTGTCATCTAGTCCAACCCCCTGGGCACCTTGTTCCACTGGCCTCCGGTTTTCAGACTTGGACTTCCGGAAGGCTTTTGACACTGTCTCTCACCCCGTTGTCATCAAGAAACTGGGGGGCTGTGGTGTAGACACCCACAGAGTCCAATGCTTTGCTGTAAATCTACTTTACTTTAGTTTAAAGCCATTGCCACATGTCCCATCCTTCGCCGCAAAGGAAAACCAAGTTTCTCTGTCTTCTTGATTGCAGCCTTTCAAGTCTTGGAAAACTTCTAGTATGCCCTTACCCTGGTCTCCTTTTCTCCAAGCTAACCAGATCAACTTCCTTTGAAAGCTCTTCGTGCATCTTGTATTCTGGTGTCTGTCTCTGATCCTCCTCTCAAGCTTGTTCCGGTCTGTGATGTCCTCAAAGTGAGCCAGACCCAAGCAGGTGTATTTCTGGAGGATTTTCCCCTTTTATTACTCCAGCAGTAGCTTCTGTGTGAGGCTTACTGTATCTTGACACACTCAGGAGTGACTGCAGCTCTGCCATTCACACCTGATGCTTACAGCAAGGCTAGAGCAGCACGTTGTAGAGTTGGGTTGCTGACGGAAAGTCACAAGCAATAATGAGAATTGAAAGGCTGAATATTGGAGAGAGCCCTGGCACTAGAAATATAAATACAGCCTCTGCAATACAATATCCTAATATATCCTAGATTATAGCCTGAGTCTTTTAAAATGGCACTGCACAGGGACATGATAGATAACTTTGGTGGTCCCTATGATTTTATATGGGCCTCAGAGCCTCAGCATTGAAGTCAGTGGGGCTGCTGCTTTGTCCCAGCTGAGGATTTGACTCTCTCATTTCCAGGAAAAACCTCTGGGACTGTCTGGTGTTATGTGCATGATGCCCCCTTGGCCTTTGAATTGAGAGTGAGCCGGTGACTGGTCTGGTGAGCGCTTTGGGGCCGGGAGCCTGCGAGAGATCAGACTTACACTGCGATGCAGCTGGGTGATAACTGATAAATGGTCCCAGACACCATGTCCAAGGCAGGAAGACCGGTGCCTTGTTGTTACTGTCTTAGCCAACCCTACAAATTCTTATGTAGAAACAGACTGTACACGTGGCTCTTCTGCTGAAATCACCGAGCGCTTACAAACACCACTTCAAGTTTTCCCAGTTCAGCCTTGTCTGTTATTGTCATGGATGGCTGCCTAGCAGTGAGCCAGACCAACACAAATCCACTCTGTGACTCCCTGCCCCTTACATGCAAAACTCATGAACCAGACTCCCCAAATCATGTGACTGGCTTAAATGATCGTTAAAAAATACAATTGCATCTCTATGCACTTTTGGAGTCTCTGAGTTACACTTTCAAGCTTTCGTCCTTATCCACAAGGGTTAGACATTTCCCTCTGGTGAGGAATTTGGCAAGGTGCTGAATGGGATTATGTGAAGTGGTTGCCTAGGGCACAGGGAATAGTACTTGATGACCCCAGAGGTCCCTTCCAGTCCTGTTTTCCTAATTGGAGTACGCTCATAAATGGACCGTAGCGTAATTTGAGATGCTTTTGCAATTAGCTGATCCCAGGGAGGTAGGTCTTTAAGATAAACATCAGGGAACATGAGACTTGATAAAAAAAGGGAGAGTGGGTGACACTGAACCTGTATATTATGGCAGGATCATGTTGATATTTATTTTTTTCCAAAGAAGCTTACTTGAATTAAAAAGAAGCCATCCTCATTTCCTTTGGTTGTTGAAGGACTTTGGATGCTGATGTCAGCGCCAGTGGAAACCTGAGCTGGCAGATTTGCAGAAAGTAAAGCAGGCCGCATAAACGCAGAATCCTCAGCTCTGAAGGTTACCAGCTTTTTTGGTTTTCATCATCCTGAGTTTTATTTATAGGAAATAAAGTCAGACAACTGCCCAAGCCAGATGGTCGGCTGGGTCATCATGGTGAAGACTGGCCGGTTTCTGTCGCTACATCACACCCAGTGACTTATGGCCTCCCCAGCTCAGACGTCCAGGTTGCCACTTAGAGCTGGTTAACCAGGGGCAGTCTTTGGCAGAGCAGGGCTCGAACGCACAGTTTCATAGTTTCTAGGGTCGGAAGGGACCTGAGCAGATCATCTAGTCCGACCCCCTGTCATGGCAGGAAAGAGTACTGGGGTCAAACGATCTCCAGCAAGGTGTTCATCTAACCTCCTCTTAAACACCCCCAGGGTAGGGGCCTGCACCACTTCTCTTGGAAGCCGGTTCCAGACCCTAGCCGCCCTGACCGTGAAGTCGCGCCTCCTGATATCTAACCTAAACCTTCCCTCTGCCAGCTTGTGACTGTTATTCCTGGTCACTCCTGGTGGTGCTCGGGGGAACAGGGACTCCCCCAGTGCCTGCTGATCCCCCCTGAGTAGTTTATAACAGGCCACTAGATCCCCCTCAGCCTTCTCTTCTGGAGGCTGAACAGGTTCAGGTCCCGCAGCCTCTCCTCGTAGGGCCTGCCCTGTTGTCCCCTGATCATGCGAGTG
>NW_017728906.1:201862473-201868900 GCF_001723895.1 Crocodylus porosus | reverse complement strand
GCTCTCCTGCTCCCTTTGATCCTCGTTGGGATTACCTTCCTTTGGGCTTGGAGGATCGTCTCCTTAAGGAGCGACCACTCTCCTTGGACACCGGGCTCCCCTCCCCTCCGGGACCTCAGCGCTTCTCCAACTATCCTCCTTAGGATGTTTTTGGATCCGTGGTGAGTGCCCTAAATCACGTCTCATAGGTACATTAGAATGGAAGTCTATAGACGTATCGCACGTCTCTGGCAGAGAGATGCCTGGAGTTAAGGCCGCAGGACCAATGTAGGGCCAGATTCCTCTTTGCAGTCGGGCACCTGACAGCAGACAGGAGCTCAGGTAAATGTAGTTTCCCCGCAGCATGAGGGCAGCTTCCACTGCCAGCCCGGTGCAAAGGAGCCTTAGCACAAATATGCATCATGCTCGCAGTCACCCGGCAATAGATAGATCACTCGTGTGGTTTTGCAGATCGTCAGCACGGGTGATTGGGATGAGGGGAAAGCCCAGGATGGAGAGAAGGACCCCAGGGCCTTTCCCTTCCATTTCTTTGGGAGTGGGTATCCCCATCCCCTCACCCCCCTTCAAGCTTTCCCAAGCCTGTCACACACCAGTTTTGCCACCAGAGGACTCTGCTGGAACAGGATCCGTCCTAGTAAGGAAGGAGGATCCCGTCACGTAGCACAATCCAGATCTGGACGGTGCTGTACCATGGGATCCTCCTTCCACGCTTCCTGGACTCCCGGATGCCTTGGCAGGAATTCCTCAAAGGTCTCCTCGACAAGCCTGTTGTTCGGCTCGAGGCCCGAGACAGCCTGCGGGATGAGAGCAAATCATTTCAAAAGGGCTAATTACAATATCTTCCGTGTTTCAGGAAAGAAAGGCTGTAGCAGCCTAAAAGCAAAAGGAGTCAGGGCGGTAGAGGCGCTCTCTTTTATGAGACCCATCACCAGGAGAACCTTTCCATCGCCAGCCCTCCTGTGAAATATGAAGCATCTTAACAACAAAGCAGTAAAATTCAACATCCTGCTTGCCATCAGACACCTGGGAGGTAAATAGGCTGCTCCAACTTTTATCCGAGCCTAATTTGCATTAAATGAACTTTTCCACCTAGGAGAACTTATACCATCCTCCAGCTCTCCTGTGCAATATGAACTTTCATTTCTACCTGGCCCACTTTCCTGCCCAGGGCAGGAGGTCGGACTTGATGGGCTACTGGGGTCCCTTCCGACCCTAGAAATCTCTGCAATCCATGAAATTTTACAATCTTTGCATTCTCCTTTGCCCGAGGAAGGGTGCGAGTGCCCAAAATCTTGCAAATAAAGCCGTTTGGTTGGGTTTTTTTGCAAATATCTGGTTGGCCTAATAAAAGGTATCACCTCTACCACACTGACTGCTTTTGCTTTTAGACCAACATGGCTGCAGCCTTTATCTCTGAATCATGTGCAACAGCATTTCAGCCCGTAACCAAACAGCAGCACTCAGCTGTATGAACCAAAGCTTTAGTTAGGGAATTGGTCTGAGAAAACACATAGGCACCCACTGCAGGTGGGAGCAGGGCCACAGGCGTATATACCTCAAAGACGTAGGCACAACGGTTGGTCTCTGTTAAATCCAGATAACTCAGATGTCTATAGGAGAATTGCACCTGAGCTGAACCGAGCCCCACTAGGCAGAATAAGACTAGACTGAAACCCAGGTTCTAGCACATCCCTCCAGTTCTGGAGGAGCTCAGATCTGAACTCGCACCTGACTGCCTGTCTCATTCGGGAGAAAAAAACCCACTATTTTTTCCCCTACCAGTTTAGCCTGAGGTCTGTTTTGTGTTTCTCCCAGAAACGCCCAGTGAGAGAGTCCCTGCCTGCAAGGGTTGGCCACCTGTGGAGACAGAGAGGAGGGATTATGTCCTCCATTTGATAAATCAGAACAAGGGTTGAGGGCACAGGCTTGTGTGGACTGAGCTGCCTCTTCCCTGAACCATTGGCCATCACAGCTGGACCCTTTTCATGTCTCAGGCCGATGGAGGCAGCAGCATCCACTGCCCATTTATCAGTCTGAGGTTATTCTAATGTAAGAGGAAGGCAGAACTGAACGCCAAGACCGAATGCTGGAGTTCAGCCGTCACTTATTGCCATTGCACTAGTCAACTTCTAATCCAGTGGCTCTCAACCTTGGTAGACTCAAGCCCCTCCTTGGACTCTGCCAGCTGTTAGCTTTCACTTGTTTCTCGACTACGGAAAAACAATAGAGTAATTCTTCTGTTGCAAAGACCTCAGGAAGCCCACAGCAGGGCAGAATGGTTTTGACGCTGGATTGCAGTTTGCAATCTCTGGATTTATCTTGTGGGTCGTGTGTTTACACGCCTAACAGTGCTAATATTGTGCAGCATCCTGCGGCACCCTTAAGAGAATTTCACAGCATCCCAAGATGCCATGGCCCCCCAGGTGAGAATCATTTTTCTAAAGCAAGAAGTTTTAAAAACCTATGGGATGTGCCAGGACTGCCAAAAGATTTTTTTAATTGGAAATTCTGAATACAGATTAGTGTTTTTCTCAGTCCGGGCAAGTTCTTGACTAAAGACCAGAGGGCACAACAGCCCCCCTCCCCCCCCCACAAAATAATAATAATAACAGACTATGGCACTTCTTTGTTTGAGAGAAACCACTGTACCCATCTGATGTGTCCAGTCCATTGCTGCCTTCCAACTTCAATGCACTCCATGCCCTTCATGCTCTTCGCTCCTGCTCCTGCACCATTGAAATTAGTGGGTGCTTTACCAGGAAGTGAATATAATACTGGGAGCATAAAGGTGCATGGAACGTGGCAGGATGACAAGTTTGCTTTTCTAGTTATTCCTTCCCTATGCACCAATTTTTCCTCAACTTCTTTGGAACGGGGCCTGTTTCTACTGGGTGTGATGAAGCACGGAGCTAGCTATCAGGGCTTAAACAAATAATACTAGCCTTGTAAAAGAAAGGCAAGTGTTTTACGGTGGAACTGAATAAAATGTGCCCAGACGTCTTATCTAATAACATCAGATTACCTTGAAAACCAGAATAACAATACAGCTTTATTGTCATGTTTAAGAGCGTGGGTGTGCGGTAAGCACGCATGATGTTTCCATGGTGTGCTATTGATTACCTGAGACAGTTCCTCAGGGTGCACACACAAGTGTGTTTTCTCCATCAGTCCTTTTATTAACAACATTTCTAGGGCACTTTTACATATGCTTCTGTGTGGGGGGCTTTCGTTAAAGTGGCTCCAAGAGCCATTTTAATTAAAGCTCTGCAGCATTTCGCGTATCAGCAACCCCGTGCTTCAAAATGGTGGCATGGGTGCTTGAACTAACGCTTATAGTTAGTTTGTAGTTAAAGACCCCCCCGGTGCCATGTTGAAGCCCAGAGACACTGATACATGAGTGCCATTGCACTAGTCAACTTCTAACCCAGTGGCTCTCAACCTGGGGTGGATGGCTGGAGTGCGGTAATTACTTGATTAATTGAGCCTGCGCTGACATGCTGTAATTACAGCACATAAGAGCAGCCTCAAAGCACTTGTACAGGCACACCTAGAGCACCAATACCTTCTTCTGGGCTCGGGACCATACACGATGGGGCCTGTTTTAGGTGGAGGTGGGTTGGGCCTGCACTTTACACCCAGGGTCAATCTGGCCTGTTGTGTCCAGGTACAAAAGATCAGCCGGTGGCATAAAAACCGTAGATTACTGTCGCAGAGCACCTCAATGCTCTGCTCCTATAAAGAGGTACAGGTGCTGGTTGCCAGGGCAACCGCAGTTGGTCAGCTGACCGGAAGGGGGCAGGGCCTGACCTATATATAAACGCAGGCTGAAGCCTGGGGGGCAGTTCCCTGCCAGCAGCCATGGGGGGGGTCCTCTGCTGGAGCAACGAGAAGGAAGAGGTCAGGCTACCCGAGCAGTTGCTATGGGTGAGAGAGGGAGAAACCCCGTCACGGACCTGAATATAGTTATAGCCGGAGGGTTTGAATTTATGTTGTAGCCAAGAGGCCGGAGTCTCTGTTTACTGGTTTAAAAAAATAACCGGAGGACCAGGTGAGGCTAATAGGGGTTGGAGGAGGCCTCATAGGGGCTCCACGGTAGCGTGGGGGCCCGCTGCCAGAGAGGGCACAGCATTCAAGGGTGCACTGACCCCAGCCCTGAGAAGGGGCGCAGAGGATTGGGAGAGGGCCAGGTAAGGCCAAGGCCGCCTGAGCCCTAATGCGAGGTGCCCCAGAGCGGGCAGTTGGGAGACGCCCCAGAGCGGGCCCGTGGGGCGCAGAAAGGGAAATTGACCAAACAACGTCCGGTGGATCTGCGAGGCTTGGGGCGCAGTACAGGGGTGGTTGGAGCCATGCATAGCCCATAAGGCTGGGGTGCACCGAGTCAGACAATACAGAAGAGGGGCCAGGGTAAACCAGAGCACTGTGTCCAAGGGGACAAAAGGCAGCCTCTCTTATAAAATACATAACATCAAAGGGCAAGATCGGGGTGCTTTATCTCGAACTCGGCATGGTAGGGGGTGTTAGGAGAGATCATGGCCACTCCTAGGACCCCGCGATGTGACAAATTGGTGCACTGGCTGGGAACCTGGCCATGCGTGGGGGAGGAACCCATGGCCCTGAAAAAGGAAACAAACCCAGGGGCTAAAGTAGAGCAATGGACAGTTTTGTAGAAAGACAGTCTTACCACAGCTTGCTAGATTGGCTGAGGAAGGATACCCATTGCCCGGAATTTCTGGAGCAAGACTGAGGCCCCGACCCAGGAAGACAAGGTCAGGGTACTTATGGCTCAGGAAGGAATTATGGGAGGCCAGGGACAGGAAAACTTTGTCTGGCAATTGAGGATAGAAGAGATGAAGGAAAAGATGACCTGATTGGAGTGGGAGCTAGGACTAGCAAAAGCCCAGAAAGAGAGAGCAGAAGTGAAGGCCGCAGCATTAGAGTGACAGGTACAGTTGGATAAGAAAGAGCAAGGAGCAAAAGAAATCAGGCACCTAGTGGCGGCAGAGGCAGAGAAAACTCGAGTAATTGAACAGCTGATTTCCCAAGAGGCACAGAAGAGTCAGGAGAGGGAGATGACAGCCTGGATGGCATGGTCTCCAGAGGCCTGCACAACTCAGGCAGGGGAACAACAGGAGATGCAGCAGAAGCTGGAAGTGGCCAGAGGCCTAATAGGAGTCCTGCAAAAGGAAGTCCACAGCCAAGTGGACCAAATAGAAGGTCTGCATGATGACCTGGAGAGATGGCAGGAGAGATGTTTGGGGGCCGAACATTTGGTCGAACAGTTGCAAGAAAATCTGAGCGAAACCCATACCCAAACTGAGGAAAATGGCAAAGTGATGGCGTGGGAGATGGAAAAGGTAAAAGCTTTCATGATAAATTATGAGGCGCTGCGCGATCGGTACCTGTCCCGTGAAAGGGAGCTAGAGGACAGGAAGAGAGAGAATGATGCGTTAAGGTCTCAGTTGTGAGTGTGGAGGCAGAAAAAGACCACCTTGGAGAACAGGCGCAGTCCCTTAAAACCCTCCTAAAAGATAGCCAGACTGAAGAAGCAAGCATAAATGCAGGAAAAGAACAGTTACGGCTGGAAATGCAAACTGTGAGGAAAGAGATTCAGGAGTTGGAGGCTGACAATAAGAGGCTCCAAGAGGCAAATAACCAGATGGCCATGAAAATCTGAGAACTCAAGGAAGTTGAGAGGTCAGAAGAGAAGGTAACAGCAGGGCAAGCACTGCAGACCGTAAAGAACTAAGGGAAAGGCTGGAGGCTCTGGAAACTCGACTAGCGGGGTACGTGAGAGCCGCTAAGTCTGAATTCCAAGAGAGGGAGGTACTTGTAGAGTCCTTGAAGCAGGCAGAGGCACAAGTTGAGACCAGCCGGTCTGGGTTTATGCAATGCCTAGAGTCAGAGGAGCTTCCCAGTGTCAGGAGTCCAGAGGGTCCCAGAGAGGAAGCCGGGCCAGGACAGCCAGGGAGAAGCATCGGGGAGGAGAGTCCCATAGAAGAGAAACTGGGGGCCTTGCACAGAGAGACCCAGTCAGCCCCCCTAGAATAGCGGGACCTGAGATGGGACCAGTGGCAGAATCGCCACTTGCAAGAAATGAGCCAGCTGAGACACCAGCTGAGGGACCTATCCCTATGGCAGGGCAAGGAAGGAAGGGCAGCGCCTAGTCCAGGGCAGCCAGAGGTGGCCGACTTAACAGAGGTAGGAACAGCAAGGAAGGGCGAACGGACTTCCTCCAGGAGCGAGACCTCCTGCTTAATTTACCAGGACTGTGCACAGACAGTCCCGCGCCTAGGGCAACACGAGCCAAAGACAGGCTCCGCGAAAAGGGGAGCAATTGGATGCTTATCTTGCTGGGATCCTATGACCCCAGCTGACTTCCTGCCCTTTGGGCCGGGGGCTGGACTCGATGATCTCCCGAGGTCCCTTC
>NW_017728906.1:201848249-201862373 GCF_001723895.1 Crocodylus porosus | reverse complement strand
GGTAGGGGGCGTTAGGAGAGATCACGGCCACTCCTAGGACCCCGCGCCATGACAATTACCAGCCACACTGAGGCATAAAACCACTGATATGGGGTGTGGGGGCTTGCATGGACACACACTTAGCTTCCATTGCTCCTTGGGAATTTGGGGTTGTTGTATCTGGGGTGTTTCTTAGCCAGCTGCTCTCCCTCCAAATACTTCTCTGACCTTAACCACCACAGTGCTTTGTGAGCCAGCCTTTACCCTGTGTTGTAATGGCATCTGTGACATTTGGGGCTACATTTTGTTTTTCTTTAGGCACCTACATGGCACACGTCCCTATAGTTATGGGCACTCGCATACAGTTTGGGATTTTATTTTTCCTTTGGCTGCATCTTCCGGTAGCAAAATGGTGGTGGAGGATCTGCCAACCTGTGGCCTTGTGGTTAGGGCACTGGTCCAAGAGCCAGGAGACTTAGATCACAGACCCCACTCGCTCAGAGGGGATTTCAACCTGTCTCAGACCAGCACAGCTACCAAGTACACTCTCTCCAGTGCTGCCACCTGGCGATCAAACCCTACAAAGTTATCCCTGACAAAAGGACAATGTGTTTGCAGCGTGGCAAGGATGCTTTTGCTGCCTGAACCCTCTTGGTGTGGCGGGGCTGGAAGCCCCCTGCTCTGCCTTCTGGGCCTTTCTTAGCACGTTTTGTACCTTGCCCACTGCAGCAAGCACTAAGGGTAGAAAAAGAGCTAAGTGCAAGACTGCTGATGGAAGAAAGCTCAGATAACATTGGAACAACATTTGACTCGGGAAAGGTTTCAAAGACACATCTATAGAGAGGGGCTGGAGAGATGCAGAGGAAGCGAATAGAATGAAAAGATTAAATCTGAGCAGACAATCTGCATGTGCCCTCATGAAGCCTCCCAGTGCCCTCTTTTCCACCACATGAGTGAATATAGATGCAAGGGCAGGCCAGGTTCTTTGGGTAAATGTGGTATTTCTTATTAGACCAACTGAGCAGTTGAGAAAAAGTTCTTGGCAAGCTTTCGGGTGCAATCGCCCTTCTTCTGACTTAGGGAGTCTCTGCTGGCCTGCAATCTCCAAGGAACGAGAGAAGCTAAAAGTGCGACAGGATGGCAGTGAGAATGTGAATAGGTGGAAATTAGGGAAACAAAAGGTAGAGAAGGGAAGGGGGTGGAGGGGACGAGGGGGGAAAAAGCCAAAGGAAAGTAAGGGAGACTTTACCATAGTCCTTTTCCAAGGTAGAAGAGAAGCTGTCTGTAAAAAAGTAGATAGAGATGCAACGCCCCCAGATCTGGTCATTCCTGAAATACATAAGTTTAGAGACCAAAGAGATCCAGGGCTTATTTTCCTGGACACCAGAGGCCCAGTATGAACCTCACTTGTTCTGCTAATGTCCACATTATCATTTGGGTACCACTCGCAGGACTGGGCAAATGAGCTGTGGGAGAAAGGGCCACAAACCCCGCTGGCCCTTCCTCTCGCAGCATGGGCCAGCTGACCCGCCGAGAAACAAGCAGCCCCTGGAAATCCCACGGCTTGCCTTATAACAACTCAGCACCGCGGGCATTGTCCTGCCAGCCCTCTCTCCAGCAAAATGAAACCAAGTGTAAGATCACTCTGGGTTTCCAACTGGAACAAGCAGCAAAATGTGACTTTGAGGGATGCTGCTGGCCTACCTACTAGCACTTGCCTCTGTTCTCCTGCTAGAGCTGCACATGCTTCGAGCAGTTTCCCATCCGTAGGTTTGCAACTGCTTTCCCTGCAACGCCAGTACGTGTACTGCGGTTGTGAGTGCTTACCGGAAAGGCAGAGGGCTCTCCAGTAAAGGAGTGAGAGCTACCAGGAATGTGCGTGGGTTTGCTTCTTTTTTAACCCTTATAATGCTAAGAACCAGTCTCTCAACACAGCAATCGATTGCATTGCCTCACTTCTCCTTCTACTGCTATTTACTGTTTGGGCTGCGGTAGCACTGAACAAACAGAGAACCAAAGGACAGTCTCAGTATAAGACCCAAAAAGGTAGGTACCATTAGATACAAGTGGCCAGGAAAGCATGAGGGGCTGATGAAACAACAGAAAAGGCACCGGCCTCTTGGCATACCAGTTGCTTCACTTTTTCTCCTCCTGCTCCCTCTGGAAGCTTTAGTGCCATCCTGGGACCCAGCACCAGCAGCCTTTTCTGGGCCACACTGGATGCATCTACATGTGCAATGAATGCTCTTTAGCTTTACTGCGCAGTAATTTTAGTGCACACTAAATGCATATGCAGGTAGTAAATTTACTGCACAGTAGCCTAATTTTCCGTGCAGGAATCTCCTGCACGAGCATATGGTGATTGCTATACAGTAGATTAATCTACTATGCACTGAAGTGTCTTGTGTAGACACAAGCACTCTTGTTGTGTCAAATGTCTCAACACAGTCAACCGCTATGGCTCTGTTTTCTCCTCGGTCCCTTTTACAAGTTCCCTCCAGAGCCCCGGTGGCTTCCTCTAGGCACTGGAGCTTTCGTCCCGTCACATGTTAGACTCTCAGGAGGAAGGGACCTTTCTGCTAGTGTCCATGAAGGGGCCAGCTTGTGCTCATAGACTGAAGCACTGTGTGGGGAGTCCTCAGGGTGGGCTGAACCCGTGGCTTGCTCCATCACACGGACCAGGGGAGGTATTGGTCCCCGTGGATTGCTGCTGGGAGGGGATTGTTTCCTGACTCAGACATTTATAACTTAATACATTTTACAGTTTTAGTATTTAATGTATTTTGTGGGTCATCTCTCGTTCAAAAATACTCTCTTCACCTGCAGTTTTAAGCCCGACGTGGCTAACCCACAGCATGCATGACACAAGTAGCCTGGGCAGCCTGTGTGTGTGCCATGCAGTAGATGGTGGTAGATGGAGCAGAAAGCAGAGCAGCAGTTTGGGAAGGAGATCGGAGTGACACTCAGGGAGGGGGCAGGGCTAATTTGTGGCACGCCTGCCCAAAAGGTTACCCCGCACTGGTTTAAGCCATATCAGGCTCCTATAGTCAAGCTTATCCCATGAGTCACTCCACTGATATAAGGAAAGGAAAGTTTCGGTATTAAGTGGGCAAGCAGAACCAGGCAGGTAGAAAGAGGGTGGTCTGGTGATGGTCTGGCACTGGGTTGGGGTAGAAAGTATGAGGGTACAAGTCCTAGCTCATCTCCACTCTGACACGGTGCAGCCTGCCTCCTAAACCAGAGGAACTGGAGCTATGTCCATGTGGCATTTCCAGCAGGTTCATTAAGGCTGCTGAGTAACAGTGCCAATTAGCCTCCCCCCCGCCCCATGTTAATTAGCCCAGCTGGAGAGATGGCAGCAGGGCTGGGATGAGAAGAGTGGGTCCAAGAGCAATGGTATCAAATATTTGGGAGAATCAACCCCTGGGAACCCACCTGAACAAGGGAAATCCGCCATGGAGCAGGACCAGCAAAACGATCCTGTTCTGCTTCCTTCTTGAGCACCATGAATGCCGTCTTGCTCCAGATCATAGATTTCATAGACATTCGAGCTGGAAGGGACCTCACAAGATCATCGGGTCCAGCCCCCTGCCCAAGGGGCAGGAAGTCAGCAGGGGTCAAATGATCCCAGCAAGATAGACATCCAAGTGTTATACCGTGATCCTGTAGTATCAGGCTCCATTTGAGGGAAAACTGCCTTTTGCCATGCGAATACATTGAGAAATGCAGATAAGGCCCTTGGACTGCTCTTCTCCTCACAAAGTCCCATGGGACAATCCTAGCAGACCTGCCCCCTTCCAACCTGAGCTAGATACAGCCCCGTGCTTAGAGAGGAGCAGGGAGGAGCAGGAGCATGTGCCCTTTGTGGCATCTCCCCTGCCCCAGTTTCTCTGTGCTTTCCCCAGGATGCAGGCACATCTCTGGCTGCGTGCCACTTTCAGGTCCGTAACGTCTCATCCTTTGTAGGGCACAGGTAAAGTGACTGGCCCCAGGTTCTCCAGGGACAGAGCTGGGAATAGGAGCCAGGAGTCCTGGTGGCCAGGCATCTGCTGTAACCACTGAACAGCCCTGCCTCTCATACCTTGAAGGTGTCACTAGTCCCCGCGTAAGATGCTGTTCAGCACGTACCGGTCTGAAGCCTGCAGGGGGGACCTAGAACAAAGCTCCTTGAACTGATCATCCCAATTTGGGGGTAAGCCAGAGACAAATGCAGTTCCTACCTGAACGTGCTCCAGCAGGCTGTACTTGAAGGTGAATTAGAAACAGACCTCACATGATGGTCTAGTTGGGGATGGTCCTGCTTTGAGCAGGGGACTAGACTAAATGACCTCCTGGGGGCCCTTCCAACCCTAATTTTCTATGACTGTATGGTGATCCAGTGCCTGACTAGCTGGTATATTGTGATCACTGCTCACCAGGCAGGCAGGGTCATACCTAGGATACTTCATGTTCCTCACATCCATCTATCATCTCCACCTGTTGTCCGTCATATAGATTATAAATGTTATAGGTTAGAGACCATTTTTAGTCATGTTTGTACAGCACCTGGTATGACGGGACCCTGATCCTTCATAGGGCTTTTAGGTGCTGGTGCAATATCAGTGAATAATACACAATAAGATTTGCAGGCAGATATTTGTGACTGTAAAGGGTGTTTCCTGAGAGGGATCAAGCGGGCAAATCTATTCCTGATGACACTTGGTGAGGTTGGGAAGTATTATCCTAATACTTCAAGTGGGGAGACTAGAGAGCAAGGGGTCACATCGCTTGGCCAAAGTCATCTGGGGTGAAAACAGACACTGCTTTTGTGCCACCCTAAAAATGTATTTGGTGGCACAAAGGCCAAGCAGTCAGACATCCATATCCCTGCCCAACTCAGGGCAATGGGCAACACGTTTCACCCAATGAAGCAATCGGCTGCGCCGGGACGTATCGCACCACAACTGATCTGCTTTGTGTGGCAATGCTGGTTATATGCACAGAGGCTTTTCATCAGAACAAGAAATAGCCCCTGGCTTTCTGCTGCCCAGCAGTTATTTTATATGCTGTGAACATTTGCCCCTTAGACTTTTGCTTGGTTAACTGTTTGAAACTTTCCTCCTAAATCACTGCAATGGGCCACCCGCTGGACGATAGATGTTGCCCACACAGCTGGCTTCACTAGGACAGGGCAGCAGCTCTGAAAAGTGGCTTTGTCGAAAGGGCATCGTCTCATTCCCAGAGCTGCGCATTGCTGGCATTCCTCTGGCGGCAGTGACAGCAGTAGCATTTCATCCCTTTGAACTCCCACCGCGCCCTGCAGATGCCATCCAGCTGCGCATGAGTGAACCGGCTTCTCTTTCTTCCTGTGTGTTGCAAGCAGGTCAGCTACTTCCACAAATCCACAAATAAAGGCAATGGGTTTCGCAGAGCTATAGCACCTATAAAAGCTTTGTGACGGGTGTGACGAATATTGAGCTCTCCTGTAATCATGTATTAAAAGAGCCTGGCAAATAATGGGGTTTTGCATTCACTGGTAATTCAGAATACTGGAGTGGGGGAGGGAGAGAAACGTATTTCGTATGGAACCAAAAACATTTTTTTCCAAGTTTTTGGTGAACTGAAAAGTCCATCTTCTTTTTGGTTAAACAAAATGCAGCATTGGGCTAAAATCAAAGCGTTTGGTTCCCATTGTGATCATTGTGTAATGATTTTAGAACTCAAGGGGATTTTGGAACAAATGCCATTTTAGTTTTAAAAATCCAGGCTTTCCATTTGAAAAATGCTGAAATGCTTTGCTATTTCCCACAGTTGATTTTTTCCCTTTTGTTCTCCCCTAGGTGGTCAATTTGGCAAAATCACCACACATGTACAGAATGTCCTGGTGCCTGGTGCCATTTTTAACCCCCAAATGTTCCTTTCTACTGTTTTTCACTAATATTATGCATCCACTTGACTCCAGCCTAATGTTTTCACATGGAAACATTTTTTAATTAAGTGCTTCCCAGGCAAGAAATGTCCTGCCAGGGAGTGATCACCTGCCAGGGAGTATCTACCATATCTATCAGCTCTAAGATCTGTGGCTCAATTCCTCTCCACCTCTTGGTCCACTGAAGAAATAGGTGCTAGAAACCCAGCTGGACCTGCAGGGTGACAAGGGATGCTATATATGGGGCAGCATACCTGGATCTTGGCCTAGAAGTGGGAGGTGAGGGCAAGAGTCTGAATGGCTGAAAGAGATGATTTTATTGTCATTGTGATCCTGGAAATATGTGAGAGGCAAGGATTTTTGTGGGTGATATCTTTTATTGGATCAATTATAGTTTCATAGTTTCTAGGGTCGGAAGGGACCTGAACAGATCATCAAGTCCAACCCCCTGCCTTGGGCAGGAACGAGTGCTGGGATCATAATACCCCAGCCAGATATCGATCCAAGGTTTGGGGTATCATAGTACCCTTCCTTAGGCCTCTGGGAGAGAAGCAGGAAGAGATGCATTCAGGGACCAGAACAGCAGGAAGATGCGGCTAATCGCATTTGCATCTGGACAGCACCCACCTTCATGCCTGGCATGTTTGCAAAGCCAGCTGCAAGAGGAGAAAAGCATTTGCGCACCGTGTAATTTTGTCTGCAAACCATTGGGACACACTGCACACAAACCCTTGCAAGAGCCGCATTTTCCAGGACAGAACTAAATGTGAATGGGCGGCTCTTTGTGCTGCAACACAGCTCCTGACACGCCAACTACCCGAACAAATGCAGTGCCTGGAAATTGCAACAGCCCCAAACCAACCTGAGGCCTGATTTCATCAGGGCCTTTATGTCTGTTTAGTCTGGCACATATCTTTTATCTTAAGTTATCAACACACTGTGAGGTTTACACCACTCTGAGAGAGCCTGCAAGGGGAAGGCTGGTTCTGATAAAGCCTAGGAGATAACAAGCTGAAGTACAAAGCTGCGCACAACAAACCCGTCACCATGTGGCTCTATGGCAGGACATGGCACTTCTCTCCCATTCAGACTTCACAAGTCCCTTCTAATCTTCTCATTTATTGCTCACCACAACACCCCTGGGAAATAGTTTGGGCACTTGCCCAGGGAGAGAAATGGCAAAAGAAACCAAGACCCATGCCCAAGGGCACTGAAAGTGCCTGGCAGCCGTGAGACCACATCCTATGAGTCCCTAGACACCAGAATTAGGGCCAAGCCACTGGGCCCTTTCACACTGAGCCTGACTCACTGCAAGACCATGATATGATCCCACTGCAGTCGAGACCTCTTGTTGGCCCGGAGCCCGCCAAGTGCCGAACGCCCTCCCTTCCCCTGAACCTCAGCACCGCAAAGGATCGAACCCTTTGCTCTTGCCTGGATAATCCTTTTCTCCCCTGATTCCTTTTGTATTGCACCATTGCTTGTGCCAGAGCCATGCTGCCTCTGGGGCAGAGGGACCAGCTAAGCCCTGAAGGCCATTCAGCCCCTCTCTGCTCAGAGCATCAGAGAGAGTGAGTGCAATGCAGACACTACAGGTAATAAAACTCACTGGCAAAAGCAAAGTGGATTTGGGGGCAAAAGCGAGTTTGCTTCATTCCAATTCCACAAAATGATTTCAGTGTGGATCCCCAGCATTTCAATACGACCTATTCGGGTAGCATTCATTAGCAACAGACCACATTACATAGCACATGGTTTTCTACGCCTCATTGTGAAAGATGCTAATGTCTGGTTTTGCTGGGGTGGGGAAGCTTGCTTTCACTTGCTGCCGTGGAATGAGGGGGGACGGCAAGGGGCAGCAAGGAAGAAGTTTTGATTTTTATTTAATTTTCCACCCGAACAAAATGATTTTTTTTTTTTTTGGTTCCCAAATGGAAAATGATGAAGGAATTAAAATGTGCTGGTGAAAAGTGTGCGTTTGAAACACTGCTCTTGCAGCTATTTTGCTCTGACAAAAGAAATGCCGGGTGGCTCTGCAAAACAACGAGCCATGCAGAAACGGGAGATCGGGCTTCTGTTCCCCCTCACAATGAAAGGGCAAAGGGGCAGCCAGCGATGCCTAGAAAACTAGTAAAAGGAGAACTAAAAGCACACACTGGATGCAACTAGCCTGCCGAACTCACTGCCAGAAGACAGCACTGAGGCCAAAGACTGCACAAAAGGGTTTGGACTTTCCTGCAAATAATAAGAATATCCAGGCTTGGGTTTTTGACTGAGTCTTGGATAAAAATAATACACAAGATGTTTGGAAGGGACAAACTCTCATGCTTCAGGCCAAAAAAAGCAAAACCTCTGACTAATGTGGCTCAGGAAGAAAGTCTTCCTTTGGGCAGGTTAGTCATAACTGCATACTCACAGGGCTTCTTGCACCACCCTCAGAAGGAGCTGATCTTGTCTGACACATGCCAGAGATGGACGTCTTACCGGTGACAGTCGAATGTCCCTGCCACGTCTCCCCTGCCTGGGTTGGGGGTTTGGCGTATGCAGAGCACAAACAGGGACGCAGGGCTTAGATTTTGCCCACAGTGGGCGCTATGGAGGCAGGGTAAGGCACAGGGCAGAGCTGCACCTTACAGGCAAAATCAAAGATGTGTAAGCTTTCGTAAGCAGCAGCTTTGACAGTCATGCCCAGAGATGAATGCCACGAACCTGCGCAAAGGTTCACGGAGCTATTTCCTTGCAGAGCAGCGATGCAAAGATGCTTTAATAGAAATTAGAGCTGGAAAAGACCTGCGGATGAGATTTTCCAAGCGTGGTAGGGGAGGTGAGGACTCGTCTTCCATTAAATCAGTGGTTCCCAAACTGCACTACACGTGCCACTCAGGTGACACGAGCATGTTGTCCAGTGAATGCCACCGGACTCTGAAAACTACCACTTGCTTTCCAAAGAACTGTTGATACAGGCATGCCAGCAGGCCAGAAAATGCCCAGCAAGCACACTTCACTCTCCTGGCTGCTTTCAGCCATGACAACCCTTGTGGCCTACCCAGCACCCTTGTTTTATCTGTATCGTGTGTACAGTCCAAATGAGTGTGGGACTGCCACCTGGAGCACATCTGGCCAGCTGTCTGCCAGCCCTTGCTGTCATCCTGCGCAGAGCTAGGGCCACTGAAGGGACCTTGTGGAGGTCTGTGTCATGCCACCAGAGCTCCTCCTGGTCATAGACACGGGCACGTAAGGCTGGTTCAGAGCAGCTGCAAAACCTGCACTTAGAGGGACCCTGGGGTGCAAGGATCCCCAGAGAAGAAGTTGCCCTGGAGGAGCTGTCTGCACCCTTGCTGCCCAGCCTTGGTGGGACCCGGCAGTGCAGGGACTTCTTGCTGGTCTCTGCCAGGTTGGCTGAGTCTGGAGGAAAGGCTGGCTAAGGAGAAAGGGAAGCCTCTTAGCTCTTTACCAGAAGAGCAGTCTTTTGACTGCAGTCTGTGGCCCTGCGAACTGCTGTGCAGGCTGCCCATCACCGCAGGGGCCCTGCATGACAGGGGGCCAAGCTACTGAAAAGCAAAAGGTCTCTTGGATGACACCCAACTCAGGCGGCCAAAAGTGCATCTCTACCCTGCCTTCGCTTCTCAGCCTTTCGGCTCAGATCAAGCGTAGTCTATGCTTGCCTGGCGAGGAAAACACCATGACCACGGAGGTGGTCTCCCAGGAAAGACCGCTGTCCTGGCATGGGGGTAGTACCTGCCAAGGTAATGTATAGTAAACCTCCTGCGTAGCGGCTGGAGTGGGAAGGTCTTGGCTTTAAGCCCACTTGATGGAAATAGGAGTCTCCTCCCTAGCTTGCACCGAGGGCCGTATGGCTAATGCCAAGCAAAACTCGGGGGCACCCAAACCCCAAACCTCCAGGCTTGGGCCTGCAAGTAGGATGCCCACCAAAGGTTTTGGAAACATCTGAAGCCCCAGATGGAGGTGAAGGATGTTTGCTGGTAGTAGGGCCACTTACAGTTCTGGACACTTGGATGTGGAATTTGTTTTGGGTAATTTGGCCTGGAATACATAAAATAAAAATTAAAAAAATCTCTGCCCTGCTTTTTGACCCCTGCCTCTCTCTGCCCACGTCCAGCCAGGGCCCCTTCCCTGTGAATCCCCTGCCTGTTAACATGCTTCCCCTTCTCAGTTAACTCAAAGCTACGCACAGAGCCTCACCAAATGAAGCAACGTCTGGTTTGTGTTCAGCAAAAATCCAGATAAGAACAATAGTATTGGGAACTTCGAACTTAAATGCGGACAATCAAGGCATTGAACAGAGTTCTGCAGCACACCGACATATATCAGTGCATCATGTATAATACTTTTGGGTTTTTTCTCGTAATTGCCGCGGAGAGAGCTAATAGTAGCAGCTGCTTCGTCGTGTTTGTTTTTGACACACTGCCTAAAAACTTGAGATCTTTAGAAAGGGATGTTTATAATCACGCATTATAAGCTTTCTCCAGCATATATTTTACGATGGAGTCCAGATGGAGTAAACTAGACCTACAAATAATCATGCCCAGCAAGAAGAGATGTGCCTGTGGCATTTAAATCTTAGGGTTTGTATTTTTTCTTTTTTTTGGAAAGAGATATGTGCCATTCTGGGAACACTGCATTGAAGTATTAACCTAGCACAAACTTCTTCCATTCGCTTTGAAAAAAGCCTGTACTCCTAAATCCCCTAGACTGCTTTGAAAACCTCAGCTGGCCGTCCTACAAACATGCTGCATTTCACTTAATTCCTGTGCTGGTTTAAAAGGACAAGACCATGGGCTGAACTGCAGTCAGTTCATTAATTAATCGACTTTGTCATCCGAGCAATTAATTTAATCTGTCATCGGAGCGCATTGTAACCACTATATCTTGTGTGTCTCTGCCCATTCTCCCCCCCACCATGGGGCCCCAAAGCATTGCATGCTGATTCGGTCTTCTCTTTATCCCTCTTTAGCCATGTGTTTGTTGTTCTGTGTTTCCCTTCCCTTTGGCTTTTAGGACAAGAGACCAGCTTCCCCTCGGTAGGATGGATTTGAAACTTGATCGGCCTTTTTGACTTGTGGGGGAGAATTGGACCGAGCTGCCGGCATCCCCTGAGTGCTACCCTGAGTGTGATTACAGTACGGCTTGTCTCACTTGATACAGAAGAGTGTCACTGCTGGGCTAATACCTTGGCGTGCAGAACGACCCCCGGCCCCGCATACCAGGCGGCTGAGTCAGTGCTGCTCTCGCAGGCGTCTCGTGGCTGCATTGCACGGAGAGCTTTTATACAGCTCTCCCCTTCTCCGCCATTGCCCTCGCAGGCCAGCCCCTTCAATAGGATGAACCTAAGAGAGCGAGGGAGGAAGCCAGGCGCGAGAGTGCTCAAAATGGGGAGTGTAGTATTCAAACAGTTCCCAGCACAGCAGGGGCTGGTCCAGTTCAAGGGCTCCAGGGTTACAAAAGTGAATGTCAGGAATCCAGGATGGTCTGATCAGACGCGTTTCCATTCCAACCCCCACCTTTATATTATATGTTGCCCAGGGCCTCACCCCATTGCTGATCCCTGCAAAGTTCAGTTAAGCTTTTCCTCTCTGTTTTCCATGCCTGCCTTGTTTGCACATCATAGACATGACTAAAGAGGTCCATACAGACCCTCGAAGAGCTCTGGCCTAAGCCCGTTCTTGGAAATTTCCACTCCCAACTAGCAAGGTGCTCAGCAGTGGTGACCTTAAGGTTGTTGGGGCCCTGGGCAAGAGAGTCATTTGCTCTCACCATTAATTTCAATGACCTATATGCAAGTCAGACATTTGTTGCAACGTTTTGGGGCCCCTTAAAGTGTGGGACCCCAGGCGGTCACTCGGTTTGCCCTCCCCTAAGGCTGCCACTGTGCTCAGGCTCTTGTTGGGGTGAACAGTCTTGCAATGATATCATGTTAACCATGCAGTTTTTATGCATTAAAATGAAGGAGGGCGGGGATGAAAATGTGCTCTTGTCTGCACACGAAAGCTTTCACTGGGTGAGAAGCAAGTGTATTGGGGCAATCTCCATTACTGGACCAACTGTCTAGTTGGTCAAGATAGTCTGGTCAAAGAGAGCAACAACCTCCCCCCCCCCAACTTTGCTACTTACAACAGCTGTCCAAGTCTATACACCACTTTGACATGCCTCATACCAATATAGCCCAGTCCTGCAGAGTATTGAACTGAAATGCGTTGTTTGCCTCTCATTTCAAGCTTTGCCCGTTGTTCTCTGAGTTAGGATACTCCATGAATAGTGCTCTCCACTGGCTGCTGAGCCCTGGGGGGACCTATCAAGGTTTGTAGAGGGTCCACATACCAATGTGTCTACTAGGCCTGGCCGGGAAAGTGCAATTCAATTCCACAAAAGACTATCAGCATGGTGGGTCCCTGAGCAGGGTGCGAAGTCAGACCCTTGCAAACTTCTGCAGAAGTGCAATTCGGTGACGTTCTTGACTTGATGTAGTCCACAGGTCTGCAGGGGCAGCGCTTGCTCCCTGATGCGCTTTGGATGAAAAGGCCAGGCCCCCAGCAGGTAGCAGAAGACCCGTCTTCCTTGCACGGGGGCTACCAAGCCCTGATTGAACCAGCTAAGCGTCCGCTTGCAGGGCCCCATCCACACTGATTTAACAAGGTTGGGCTGATTCTGTTACATCGGGCAGCTCCCCGGTGTGCTCCTCCATTCAGTTGGGGAGAGGCTTGTATGGCGTACCTTGAGGGCTCTTCGCCTGGGGGAATTGCAAGGGCATCTATGTAGAAGCACTAACAATGTCTCTAAGGATCAGTTCAATCCACCTTCAAAGCACAGATGAGGCATGTCATGCAGGCAGCTAGTGTGGAGTCACTGTTCTGGGCCATTTCCCTGTGTAAACACACCCTTCATCTCAACTGGGGCAGATTTTGAGCTTGAGTGGGTCTTTGAAATGGCATAACTACTTCAGTAAAGCATGTGACTGTGCTGCCACTGTAGTCAGCCCAATGCAGTCCCTACCTTGGAGTCATTTATAGCTGTATAAGGAGGCCTTATGTTTATAACTGTGTAACAGGGCTCATATAATATCGACATCCGTATAAAGTTTCTGTATATGGCAAAGAGGTGTATCCACACCAGGAAGGTGGTACAGCCTTAGCTATACCAGTATAATACCTGATGTAGACAAGACAACGAAACTCTTTGTTGCGCAGGAAAAACTTCCAAATGTGAATTGGGTGTAACCAACATGTGTCTCACTTCTGGACTCTAGGCCATCTGAAATGATAGCTCTGGAAAGCATCAGATGCCCGGTGTTAACTCTGAAACCTACTCATGTCTCCTGAAATATTAACACCATCAGTGATAACACTGAAGATAGCTTGAGTAAAAATCCAGCCCATTTCCTTACCTCCCTATTGAAACTGCTTTCGCTGCTCCACCCCAAATCTCTAAATGCAGCCACCAAAACTTCCTTCTGACCCCTTGGGAATTTGTGCCAAGCCACAATGCATCTTTGGGACCGACGTCTCCAGCACTGCGGGGCCACATAGAGATAACGAGTGTTATAGCACATTAAATAATACAGTGGCTGGGCAGCATCAGAAGTCCCAAGTGTTGAGCAACCATGAGTCAGACCCCACCAGATCATGATGCTAGTTGTAGAGAATAAATGCCATGGTCTTTGCTTGCTCGCTTCAGGGGTCACAGCCTGTGGGGTTCATATTTTCACATGCTTTCCTGGAGTAGGGTGGGCTCAGCAGAGGAGACCAGACCCTTCCCCTGTCTCTTTAGGTAACCTGAGCTGGCTGCATCCCTGAGGGAGGGGGAAACCTGCTCCCTCTGCCTACGGGACTGGTACCTGGGTGAGGGGCATCTACCTGGTGGGCTGGGATCTGCCCGGTAACAGGTGAGGTATTTCAAATTGGCTGGCCTCCACTGGCCCAGGTGAATGAGGTCACAGGGGCTATATAAGTTAGGACGGGCGAGGAGGCGGTCTCCTTGGCCATGAGGTGAGGCTGGAGCCATGAGGGGGGGACTCAGAGGAGCATAAACATCTGAAAGGGCCCTCTCCCCCAAAAACTCATGAACCAGGAACAGCCGGACGCTAGAAAGGATCTCACCAGCCTCTGGATGAAGCATCTGAGTAAGCTACTCGAGATCTGATAGATATCTAGCTGGCAGTAACTCAGATGCGTGATCAAAAGGCTACCTCAGCCAGACTGTTTGCTCTTTAGGATTTCTAG
>NW_017728906.1:201818425-201848149 GCF_001723895.1 Crocodylus porosus | reverse complement strand
AGCCAGACTGTTTGCTCTTTAGGATTTCTAGGATACTGCTCAATCTTGTACCCTATTTTCACCCTACCCCTGTAACCAATAAAGTCTTCCTTTGTGACCGGTGTGGGACACTTATTAAGGGGTGGGTCTAAATTATGCCTAAGAGACCCCTTGGGTCTGCGGACTAAGGGAGACTGTACTTTTTGCCCCCGACTTGGGGGAAGTGCCCCAAGTGCCTGTCCCGGGTCGAGTACCCGTAGGACATTAGGCCTGTGTTTCCCCAAGGACACAGGGCCGGGAGTGAGTCCCTTCTCGGGGTGGTGGCAGCTACATTACCCCCAGGCTAGCGAGTGTGCTCCGGGAAGGGGTCGGGCCGGACATAAGGCGCCCCGAGGGAGGCATTCGGAGCCTGGCAGGTGGTCCAGCGCAGGAAGCGCCCCTACTGGCCTGCCACAGGCAGCATAATTGAGCGGGGGTGACTGAGAAGCTCCAGCCCTGTGTCGTCCCGGCACTACAAAAATAGTGACTACCGCAGCGGTAGTCGATTTTGCTGCTGCTTCGGGTGCCGCAATATGCGGCACTGTCCCATGTGCCATGGCGCCTGGGTGCAGAGCTGCCCTGCTACGCTTCTGGTTCTGGCATCCACCCTTTAGAAAAATGTTGAAAAGCAGAAGGGGGCAGAAAAAAGCCACAGAAATAATTCAAGGGCTGGAGAAAAATGTTTGGGGGGTGGGGGGAGGTTAGGAAAGGTTGGATGAAAAGAATTCAGTCTGCTTAATTTATTGAAAAGATGGTTCAGAGGTGACTTGGTCACAGTGTATGGGGAGAAAACACCATACATTTAGGAAGTCTCTGGTTTAGTGGAGAAAGGTGTGACAAGTCCGTGGCTAGAAGCTGAAATCAGTTTAGATGGGAAAGAAAGGAGGATTGACCATGGGTGCAAACTACCCAGAGGAAGAGTCAAGTCTCCTTCTCTTGATGTCTTACAGTCAATGCGGGATGCCTCTCTGGAGGTCACAGGGCTAATACAAGGGAAAGCGAGTGAAACATGAGGCTGGTGTTTCACGGGAGATCAGCATGGACACTCTGATGGTCCATCCTGGCTTGAGACTGAAACTCTGAAAATCAAGTGCATTTCGATCTAGGCCAAATACTGTGGGATTTGTGCTAGACTTGTGGGAATTAGCCCAACTTCCCACTGCATCCACTGCATTGTTCATTTGTGAAGCTAAGTTGACAAAACACCCAGCTAATAACTGGTGCTAATGGACCTCCCACTCGGACACCCCAAAGCACTACCAAAATATGAGATTTGCTGCTCTGCTTATGTCCAGGACTCTACACACCTGACCCCAACCTTTCCCTAAGCCCCAGCCCTTTCCAAAGTCTGAAATTGTTTGACTGACTTTCACCCACCAGCTAGGATCTTTTTATTGTCATGTCCCTCAGTGCATCCTTTTTCTGGCTAGCCTTAAGGGTGCCTCAATGCAGCAAGAAGCCTCTGGACCAGCCCAGCTCCCTTCAGAAAGTTGACTTGATCCTCAGATCCGATTCTGGAGTGGGGTGTATGTCAACTGGAGGTGGGGCTGGGATGCTGGGCTCATATCCAGAGCTGGACTTCTCGGTGTTGGAAAGGAAATCAGAGCTGAGGTTCCTGTTTGACTCATTAGAGTAGCAGGAACCTGCCACGAACGTGTCCTAGGCCTGAGTCATGCACCTGGCTCGGCATGGGCAGACCCCTGCCATTGCACAGAGAGCCACTGACTCCACGGGAGCGCTGCAGGCTTGCAGGGCTAGGCTTGCACTGAGATATTTGCAGGATGAAGGCTTTAACTGGCAGGGAGTGGGGATTTGGTTTGGTCAGGTGAGAAAGGCAAGAGCCACTGGCAAACCTGGATACCAGCCCCCTACCCCCCTTCCCCACACACACACATGCCTCGGTTTCGTCTTAGGCCCACCACTCCTACCCAACCCAAAGGGCTGGTCCTGATGCCAGCAAAATTCAAAGTCACTTTGCCAGCGTTGAGATTTCTCAGTGACTTGGGTCTCCTCGAGTCCCCCAGAAAAATGGGTCGTGGGTGGCAAGCGGAGACTGATGAAACAGTGCAAAATCAGACATCCGGCTGGAAAACGTACTTCTCACAGATCCCAGATGACTTTTACAGATCAGGATGTTTCTATGCCAGGAGGTGAAAACCTTTCTAAGATACAAACCAGTGCAACAGGTTTGCCAGGCTCTCCTCCCCACCTTGCCACCTTTCCGTACGTTGAACCCGACTTGAGCAGAAGGCAGAAAAATACAAACAATAGAAACATTTCTATATTTACCGTAAGAAATGTGAGATCGTTGCACATTACAAAAATAAACGTGTGCAGTGTCACCCCAAGTGTGAACATGCACATGTACTTTCTTTTTTTTCAGTATAAGTTAGTAGGTTTAAAACAAAAATAAAATCTTCCAGTCAGCCCCGCTCCTGCTCTGGTACCTGAATAACATGGTTCTCTTGAAGAGGGTGCTGGGCTAACTCAAATGCCTTCACAAAGTCTGCCTGATCCTCAGATCAAGGGCTGGAGTGGGGTGTATATAAGCTGTCGGGGGGTTGGAGTCACAATGTTTAATGAAAGGGTAAACGTTAAAAACAACTCATCTTAGTGCCAGGTAATTATCCCAAACAGCAGGTTGGGACTATTGGGGATTTCTAGATGCCTCTAGGTTAGGATTTGGGTGTCCTAGGTAGGGAGACCCCGGGAGGGGATAAAAAGTTAAATCCAATTTGACTTTTTCTGGCTGGGTGGGGGATCTCTAGTAGTGAATATTCAGGAAGTAAAGGAGGGACAACCCCTGTGCTCCACCCCATGGTGCATATGGGCGGTTCTAGGGTTTTTTGCCTACAGTGACATATGTTCCTTTTTTATTCTAAGCACTCACCTGGGAGGAAAAGACTTGGGTGACCATAACCTTCGTTTCCTGCTGGCAAAATCACATTGGCTCAGGCTTAACCTGTACTTACAAGTTTTGCAAGCACAGCTCTTTTGGTCAGGCCTGGGAGGAACTAAGCTCCTTTAGCAGCATAGCTCAGGCTGCAGCAGTCCTAGTGTAGCCCCAGGAGGACCCTTTTGCTGACCTAGCTCAATTGGTTCAGGGAATTGGCTGAAATGAGTTTGCTGGTATAAATGCCAGAGGTATTCGGGCAAACTCCGTTAGCTGGAGACAACCTCTCCAAATAGGCCCCAAATTGTCCCAGCCCCAGCACAGGAGGAAAGGTGACCTCGGTAAGCAAGCTGGCGCTGGCTGAAAAGTGGGAAAACAATTTTGTGATCCAAGTTGTCTCCATTTCCTGGGGATCTACTTTCCATTTCCTGTGCTAAGATTTACACTGACATTCCTTTTTCAAACAAACTCACTATCAGCCTGTTTCCAATGACCCAACCCCCCTGGTTTCTCGCCAGCTTCAGTAAAAGGCTTGATGAGCATCCCAATAAAAGCATGGCTGAAAATGCTGATAACCTCAGGAGATGGGGTTTTGGGGGGTTGTTTCAGAAAATAAAATAAAAGATCTGTGCCAAAACAATGTCTTGACTGCTCCTTCACGGCAGCCAGGTACAGCTGGTTTTTGGCCTCATTCTGTGGGAAAGGATGGGTGAATCTGATGGAAGAGCAGTGTTTGAGCTATAGATCTGGAGGAAGGTTTGCACATGGGATTATTGTAGACCACTGCAGCAGCACCTTAGTTGCAAAAAGTCATTACAGAGATGATGTATGCATTCAGTACCATGCCTGTGGAAGCAGGGTTGAAGACAAGACACCACCAACTCCTGATGTCTGGGGAGGCACTGGAAGGCAGAAAGGCAGCATGCAAGGACTCCCATTGCACAACAGGGAAGCCCTGCCACCACGAAGGGGCATGCTCTGCCATGCGACGGGGCAGTCCACAGGCATGTAAAAGGCTACGATTTTACATCCTTGACTATCATGTTCGTGTTGTCACTGATGCCCATGTTACTGCTGGCAGCGATCTCCAGGGCCACTGCCCTCTGCATTTTTGCTGGCGTTTTCTTGCCTGTGAACTTCATGAACCTTTGTCCAGCCAAGAAATATAAAATGGGATCCAAGCAGCTGTTGGTACTAGCTAGTGGCCTGGTCACTTTGTAGGCTAAGTTAATGGCATTGAGGGTGCTGCAGCCAAGGTCCCAGCTCCGGAAGGAATAATACAAGGTGCGAGTGATGTGGAAAGGCAGGAAGCAGACAATGAAGACCACCAAGACGATGATGATCATCTTGACAGACTTCTTCTTGGACTTGGACATCTGGGAGGTCCCCTGAGTGGGCTGCAGCAGCTTCCGGGCCATCAGGCAGTAAGACACAATGATGATCAGGAAGGGGATGCAGAAAAGAAGCACCAGCATCACCGAGCTGTAGATGACGAACTGGCCGAAGAGCTCCTTGCTTGACGTGTCATGGCAGGTAATCGTGTTGCACTTCATGGAGGTGGTGACAAAGAACAGCACCGGCGACTGGCAAATAATGATCACCAGCCAGACAATGCCCGACACCCTCCGGGCGTAGCGGACATGGCCCCACTTCAGCGACTTCAGTGGGAAGCAGATGCCCATGAAGCGGTGAGCACTGATGCAAAGGAGGAAGAGGATGCTGCAGTAGAGGTTGGTGTAGAACAGGAAACGGACTATTTTACACAAGCCCACACTGAAGGGCCAGTTGTCCCCCTTGGCATAGTAATACACCAGCAGGGGCAAGGAGACCACGTACAGCGTGTCCGACACCGCCAGGTTGAACATGTAGGTGGTGGAGGCGTTCCAGGTCTTGATCCTGAAGAGGAAGATGTAGAGTGCCAGCAGGTTGAGACACAGCCCCACCACGCACACGATGCCATAGGAGATGGGCAGGAGGATGTACTTGAACTCCTCATCAAATTTGCATTTGTAGGTATTTTCGTCCGTGGCACAGCCCGCGGTGGAGGTGTTGGTGCTGTTGGTCCAGGCGTGCAGCACGGTGAAGTTCTCCATCACCCTGGAAAACAAAAGGCGAGCAGTGAGCAAAGAGTGGGCAGGCCCCCCAAAGCAAGACAACTGATATGCTTGGATCAGCAAACTTAATGCTGCAGGAGAAGGATGCCCAGTGTCTGGTGTCACACTGTAATTGTTATTTATATCATAATAGCACATAGAGGTCCCAGTGCAGATGATGGCCTCACTGTGCCAGGTCTCTTAGTACGAGACCATCCCTGCTACCAAGAGCTGACAGTTGAGCTGGCAAAGAGCGTTTGATTAGCTTCATTTCATATATGGAGATGTGAAGCCCAGAGAAATGAATAAACTCACCTAAGGCCACACACAAAGTCGGCGGCACAGCCAAAAATCAACCCCAGAGCTTCGGAGGTGAATAGCCTAGGTGAACACCCTAATCACAGGCCCCACCCATCTCACGAAGGACATGCAGAAACCTGGTTACACAACCGTACCGGAAAAACTGGTCCGTTTTCAGACCAACCAGCGAAGGAAAGACACTCCTCCAAGCCATGTGAAAAGTGCTTCTTTATAAGCCACGACTAAAAAGGTAGAGATTTGGGAACCGCTTCCTTCAAGGAAAGATCCATCAAGGCCAAAGTGACTTCTGTAATAATCTGCAGAGACCTGCAGGTGGGAGCAGGAGTTGTAACACGGTCAGTTTGGAGAGGGAGGCCAGCGAGCTTCTGGGAAGCTCCATGTGCTTGGGGATTGTGCAGCAGGACTGAGCACGCTGCATTATATGGTCGCAAGCTGCAGCATTGAATACCACGTGTAAAGCTCCAGTCTGCGTCGTCCAAGGCAGCGCTACGCACAAAAATAGCTCCATGGTGCTTCTGATGTCTGTCCCCCTAAAAAGTCATATTCACATGTTGCTCCAGTGTCTGCATACTGAGAGAACTGGGGGCACAAGAGCCAACCAGAAGGACGGGTATTCTCTAATCCTTCTCTTTAATCGCTCTGTCTGGGTGAAGCAGGAGAGGGTTTTTTTAATGATTAGCTCTTGGGAGAGGCTGCCTAGGCTGGCCTGAGCTGTGGGAAGGCAAGTGCATATGGACGAGCCTTAGCTAAGGCTGGAAGGATGGAGACACCTGGGCAGGTGGGTCCATCTGCTTTAGCAAAGGGCTTTGCATTACTAGGTAACTGCCAGGCTGGGGACCCAGGCTGTGATAAAAACGGGTCCCCTTAAGCATGCTTTGGCTTTGACCAAGTTAGGACTTGCCTTTGCAAAGGGGGCAAAAGCCCTGTTATAACTGCATTCCTGGATTGTCACAGCCCCAATTCAGATCAGACTCCAACCACTGATAAAGAGCCAGGCTGTAACGCAGCCTGGACCTTTTTGTTTTCGCCTCAGTGGGCCCCCAGGCATCAAAGCCCATCCACATAGGCTGGGGTAAGTTTCTGGAAGGGCACCCGTTTCTCACGGAAGGAAGTCGAAGAAAACACCCAAATCATCCTGGTTCTCTCGGTTCTATATTTAGGATCTCAGGAATGGAGCCGCCCATTGCTGGCCACCTGCCTGACCCACGCTTATTGTTGTTATTGTTCCCGGTTGTTATTTTCAGTAGCGTGTGCTGGCGCTACCGAAAAATAACGAGGGAGGAGTGGCTGAGTAGTCATGAGGTATTGTTTCACCCAGCATGGCATTTTAATTTATGTTTTTATCTAAAGTGCATTGACGTACAAGGGGAAGATACCAGATCGGACACTGCTACAGGCTTTCAGGCTTCTCTGGTCCTCTGTGGGCAATAGCAGGGGGAATTTCCTTCGCTGGGTGCCTCAGCTCTGAACTGAAGGTACTGATGGCTTAAGCATGGCATTTAAAGGTTGTGTTTCGGGGACCTGACCTATAAGTATGCATTAGGCTGGTTCAGGATGGGCAGCAAGGGTTAATTGATTTCTAAGAGTCTGGGTCACACAGTCACACATTTTCACCTAGCCTTGGAAGCAAATAAGATGGCTAACACAACAAGGCCAACAAGGACACATAGTGTGGAAAACAGGGACTATGCACCATACTGCCCATAGCGCGAGATAAGGGGGCAACCAAATTAGAAGGTCCGGAAAGAAAAAATTAGTATGTGTGGATGTGATAAGCTATGTGGACTGTGACAACCACGCAGAGGGATCAACCAGTGATAGCCATGGATGAGGAGCCACTGGGGGGAAGGAGAATACAAAAGAAGGACTTTGGAGCAGCAAGGGTCCCTCCCCGTCCCCCTCCTCGTCCCTCCACATCCTCCGCCTGGGGTCCCTCCTCATCCCTCCTCCCTGTCCTCCAGGAAGGGTCCCCGAGGTCATCATGGCCAGAGGGCACACCACCAGCCCGTTTCATCCACCCCACTGGACGGGGGGGGTGGGCCTCGGCATCCCACCTACAGACTGCTGACATCTGGCACCGAAGAGACAGCCTCAGAGTGAAGACTGTGTCCTGGCCCAATGTACTTGGACTCTCTTGACAGCCCTAGGATTTGGTAGATAAATAAAAGGGCTTGATTGTTTGTATAGTTTCTTTTCTGTTATCAATAAATTTGCCTATTATTGAATGGAAAGGTCATGGTTGGTCTGAGGGTGCCTCCCCTGCCCTCCGAACAAGGGTTCTGGATCCTAAATCCAGAGCCAACAGGTACCACAGCCAGCAGAGACAAAGAGCTGCTTCTTTCTTCTGCCTACTCCACGAATGCTGGTAATAGCTAGAGCTCGTGTGAGGCTCTCCGTGTGGTTTGGCGTCCTGCCCTCTAGGTAATGAACCAATTGGTTCCATGTGGACCACCGAGCAGCCGTCAGACAGTAATGACTTCTAGCCATCCCATTATGGGTTGGATTCAGACAAGGGGCTTACAGGCAGAATGACAGAACCAGTTTTCCATCCTCTGAACCATTTAGTCTCCAGCCGATCAGGATTCCTAACACATACACAGATGCATACATCTGTTGGCACACCTCTTGAAAGCGCCTTCCACTTTCACCAGCTCTTCCACCAAATGAGCTGATGACAGACCAAACGATGAACTGCCAAATGCTGGTCTTTCCAAACACACACACATGCATGCATGCGTGTGTGTGTGTGTGTGTGTGTGTTTATATATATATGTATGTATGTTGAGCAAAACTGCAATATCTGCAAAAAGGCCAAAATATGACTTTGGAAACTGCTTAGCACTGAACATAAGTTGTATGCCCCCTTCATCTCATCCTTGGAGGTTCTGCTTTTTAGGCAGGTGGCTTAGTTTCCTTCTGACAAACTGCTGTGGTGCTTCCAACCCAGTTGTATGCAATAACCCCGTGTAATGGCATCTATTTCTCATATTGATGGAAGGGGAGGATTGGTTGTAAACTGCCTAGATGGTCTCCAGGAAACATAAATGATGTTTTAAAAGTCCATTCCTTTTTTTCTAACATTACATTTCTGAAGCTCGAGAGCCGGGGGCTTGTTGAATGACTTCAAGACTAGAAACGGCATAAAAAAAAAAATTAAAATGAGGCAACTGTGGACCAAGCATCAGGAAGGTCTGTAGAGCTCACAAAGTTCAGTTCTTCAATCATGGGCTTTGTCTGCAGTGATTTGCTGGAAGGAGGATGGGGAAAAAGGGAATTTCCCAATGCAGTTAAGACTAATGCAACTGCAGTAGCTTGAGAGTCCTGCACTACAGAAGTAGCTGCCAGCACTGACTAAAGCTCAGGGCATGCTGTTAACTTGAGTCATCTTATGAGTCGTATGACATTTGTTGTTTTTCTTCCTGGATTCACGCTGTGATGATTTAGGGCATGCCTGTGTGAATCTAGATCAAACGCAGGAAGGTGGGATTAGAAAGGACCCACTGGGTCACTGAATCTGAACTGCAAAACTGCATTGTGATTTGTGTGCACCTTTTTGATGATAAGACTTTGGGTCCTTTAGATTTTCAGAGGGGTTGATAAATACTGCAGAGCGACTAGGTGTCATTAATGTGCCAGATTTCCTATCCAAAATGATGCCTGGTTCTATCCATGAAAATCCTTTTGCCCAGGAGGCTTTGCAACCAAGCTGTGGATCACCCGATCAAGGCCCTGAAGCAGCCCATGGGCATCATTGGCAATGAGAACTGCAACTTTATAAAAGGGAAACTCTCACCTGCCATTTATGTAAACTTGTACCACCAATCCTCTGCTCCGTCCCAGTTGCTGCGCTGTGCGGAGGGGCTGATCTCTCACTCCCCCTGTCCTCCGGGCAGCCTAAATGTGGCAAGGGACAATTTAGTGTCATGTGCACCCATGAAGTAGATCCAATGGCTAGGCTGTAACAGGGGATCAACATGCTTTTAGTAAAATGTACACCAGATCACAGGCCGGATCCAATGTCTTTGGGGGCTGGCTCTAGGGTACTGACTGCTGCTTTGGAGAGAAGCAATCAGAAGCAGAAGCAGGTAGGACTGGGCAGGCAGACAAGAATCACAGAATCGCAGAAAATGAGGGTTGGAAGGGACGTCAGGAGTCCAACCCTGCACTTAAAGCATGTCCAGCCCCAACTACATCATCCCAGCCAAAGCCTTGTCTAGCCCAGTCTTGAAAACCTCCAAGGACAGAGATTGAACCACCTTTCTGGGGAGCTTTTTCCAGTGTTTTACTACCTTCCCAGTGAGAAAATTCTCCCTAATATCTAACCTCAACTTCTCTTGCTGCAACGTGAGCCCATTGCTCCTCGTTCTGTCATCTGCCCCCACTGAGAACAGCCCAGCTCCATCCTCTCTGCAACCCCCTGCAGGGAGCTGAAGGCTGCTATTCACTCCCCCTCAGTCTGCTCTTGTCCAGACTAAATAAGCCCAGTTTCCTCAGCCTCTCCTCACCAGTCATGTCCCCCAGTCCCCCAATCATTTTTGTCACCCTCTGCTGGACTCTCCAATTTGTCCACATCCTTTCTGTAGTGGGGAGCCCAAAACTGAACACAGGACTCCAGATGTGGCCTCCCCAGTGCTGGAGAGAGGGGAACAATCACTTCCCTGCATGCTGCATCTGCTGGCAACATGCCCGAAAGGGAAAGTCCATCTGGGATTTGAATAGACGTTGATGCAATCCAAAGGGCTCTGGGCATGGCAAGGACACTAAGGCAGAGGTTGGTATGCCGGCTTTGTTGCCTGTATCTCGTGTGTTCTCTATGAGTAAACTATTTAGTCTGTGGTTAGAAATTCCTTTGCAGATCCAGTGCATCATTTGGTTATGTGATCATATGGTCACAGAGTAAAACAGAAAACCACATGGCTTCTGTGGCACTATGGGAATGTGCAACAGGTCCTAGAGAAGTTCACAAGACCTTCAGTAGTTTCAGGGCCAAGAAAATAAGACTACAGTGTCCTTGCTACCAAGAGGGATATCAAGCTTGGGGTCTGCCCCTGGAACAAGTGCCTAGAAGCCCAGAGCCAGACAGAACATGCCCAAAAGCTGCCCAGCCTCAGCTCATCAAGAGCACCTCGGTCCTGAGGCTCGTGCCCAGCATGGAAGTTGGGTGAGTCTGCAGCACCAGGAGCACGCACAGACACAAGTTACTGAAGGCACCCCATTTTGGAGCATCTTCATCTGAACCCTCATGAAATGAGGGTTCAGACTGTCACAGGGTCGAACCCTTTGAAAGCACTCTACAGCCATGTACTTGTTTGGTCACAGCTGTAGAGCCCTTTTGGGGCCAGATCAGGCAAAAAATGTCACTTCTGTCTGCACCTCTGAGGTTTCAATGCTGGATCCAAATGACCTGGTGCTGAAATGCCAGGAGAGTCCTGTCTATACCAAGGTTTCCATAATGGCTGCCAGCAGCAATGCTGCACTGAGGTTTGCCATAAGAGGGGACTGTCCCTTCTAAAGAATGATGCAAAGGATGCACATAGCCCTGGAGGCCTGATCTGAAGCCTATTGAAGTCAGTCGAGTTGGGGTTGCAGGGGGGGGATTTTTTATATGAACACTCTTCTAATTTTTCTCTTCCCCTCCCCATTTTCCATGTTGATCAGACCTTGGAGCAGGAACGGTGTCTTCAGCATATACCGAAATGGCACTTATGCCTCCTCCTCACAACACCCACTTCTGAGAAGCCACCAGCAGACTCCTGCTTGCTTGGAAGCAATTAGTGATTGCTGTGCAGTAAGGGCCCCGCCGGCTAATGTTTGCGCAGCACCGTGCAAACCCCTGTGCATGTCTTTTCTATTAGAAAGCAGGAAGAAGGACTCTCAATGGGAAATCTTCACTGCACTGAGAAATGTAGTTGTTGGCTTGAAAGAAGAATAAGGAAGCTGAGAAAAGGCCAGGATGGGGACCTTAGCCAGCATTTTTGAGAGAGCTGCGGCTCTGCCCTCAGCCTTGGATCCTTTTTATGAACTTGGTGGCTTATGGTGTGTTATGTCATTCATTTATCTGCATTATGCCAGTGTGCCTAGGAGCACTGGTGATGGCAGAGGACCTCGGTGGACTGCATGCTGCCACAAAACAGGTCAGATATGGTTGCTGTGACAAGCCCCTCACCAGACTGGAGAGGACAGATGGATACAGAGCACAAGGAGCATCCTCATTCCAGTGGCCTGATTCCCATTCATGTCAACACTGCTTTACAGTGCCAGGGGATTGCCCAGTGCTCTCTGTGGGCACAAGAAGAGGGCCCATGGACTTCCGTGCTGGGAGGTGTGACGGTCCCCTTTGGAACCAGGAAACAAGCAGACCGAGAGCCCAAGGAAAGATGTCTTACTACCATACACAGTAACCTGAGCACTCTCATCTCCTTGGGGCAGAATAGCACCAGACTGAGTCAGCTCAGTGACAGGCATAAGGACAGTCCCTGAGTGAGGATGAAGGAATGAGAAGGCCTGTACTAATGCCTCTGGAATGGGGTATGCATCCCCCCCAAAGGCAAAGATTGGGGCACCTGGGCTTAAAGTCCCCATCCCCTGCCACAGCCTGGAGTTCCCCAGCTCAGGGGTGCAACACAGTCTCACCCACAATATCCAACAGACCTGTGTCCAGGGGTCGGAGCAGAACTGAGCTGAGTGCCCATGTGTGGGGCAGAAGTGTCGAGTCTTTTTCCCTCATCAGCCAAGTTCCTGGCCTAACATCCCAGGTAGCACACACGTGCCAGAGGAGTGGAGCAAGGGAATCCAGTCCAAAACTGCAGGATGGTGAACATGACCCAGGCAAAGAAAGGACTGTAAAGTAGAGGGACATGAGTAAAAGTGTCCCCATTTTTCAGGAGGCAGCTGTGTTCAGAAGACACAGCGACACGTGACATCTCCTAGAGCTGCATGGACTGGCCAGCACCACTTCTGCCTGCCAGCGGCAAGTTGCCGTTCAAATTTGGTGCATGTCTTATAGGAAACTTTGGAGAGCATTGAGTATTTCCTTGGAAGCCAACTGTCACTGAGATTGATGAAAAACTCCAACATTGCCTTAAAAGTGCAAGTGCAGCCTTCGGATGCTTGATGAAATGGGTATTCAAAGATCACAACATCAGATCCAAAACCAAGCTCATGGTTTATCAAGCCATTGTGATCCCCACCTTACTGCCCAGAGCTGAGATGTGGGCAACATACAGGAGACACCTCAAGTCACTGAAGAAGTACTATCAATGCTGCCGGCAGAAGATCCTTCAAATCCAGTAGAAAGACAGACGCACCAACATTAGCGTCCTCTCGCAAGGAAATGCCTCAGGCATCGCGACAATGACCATCCAGCGTCAGCTCCTCTGGGCCAGGCACGTCATCCGGATATCCAACTCCAGACTCCTGAAGCAAGTTTTATTCTCCCAGCTCAGTCAAGGCGCATGCTCAAGGGAAGGGCAGAGAAAGCGCGTCAAGGATGTCCTCAAGGCCAACTTGAAAAAAAGTAACATAGGCATCAACTTGTGGGACACTATCATCCAGGACTGCCCCAAATGGAGGAAAACTCTGCTCCAAGGATCTCAGTACTCTGAAACCTTACGATGACAGCTGGAGTCAGAAAAGCCGGAGTGGCAGAAACAGTATGTCATGGACCAAATCAAGAACCAGAGCCGCCCACCCTGCACAGAAACATGCGCCCAAGTTGCAACAGAGTCTATCAACCCCGGATTGACATCATCAGCCATCTTCAGACCCACAGTTAAGACATGTATGGAAGACAATCATCCTCGACTGAGAGGGATTGCCAATGATGGTGTAGGAAATGCAGGGTAGGGTTATATGTAACCAACTTATCAGCCACTCCGTCACCCAAAGAGCGGTCAGATACACCGCAGACACCTGGTCAGTGCAGAGCCCAGCATCCTCTGTTTGTCAAATGGCCCTTCACGTCGATACTTATGGCATTGTTTCCTGTGCTTTTTATCACAACAGCACTAAAGAAGCCACACGGGCTCAGAAGCGTGCCTAGAACAAATATGGCAAGGCTGATGCAATTGTGTCTGGATTATACGCGTTAGCATCCTCACATGGGCTGACGCCTGTATTGCATCTGGCATTTCTCCATGCTATAAACACCCAAAGCTATTGCTTCAGCACCCAAAGGCCCAAAGGTGACAAGACTCTTCTGACTGAAGGACTGAATGTGCAGCTCCTCGCAGCTCGGGGAGCATGAATCAGTGAATACTGGAGAAGTGGAGCTGGAAGTGACCTCTGGAGGTCACATCTAGCCCACTTCCCTGTCTGAGGCAGGATCGGCCCTATCCAAACCAGCCCACCTAAATCCATAATCTAACTTCTGAGTAAAACTACCATCAACCCTGACATGACACAAGACATCACACCCTAATCCACCATGGGTAAAGCAACCCAGCCCATGGCAGCCCAGCTGCAAAGCCAGGCTGCCACAAAACTGGCCTAGTGACAGGACACAGCATTGGTATCAATCAATGAACCCATCATATGGACAAACTAATTAACCTCTCTGAGCCCTGGTGTCACCACCCGTGGGGGCACAATACTCCTCTGTAGGAATGGTACTCCTCCTTGGCAGAGCCCAGTTCTGCAAAAGAACAGTGCTACGCCCAGGATTTAGGATCAGGACTGCTATTTGCAAGTGTATTTGCTCACTGTTGTCCCCAAGTGACTGAAATCAGACCTGTCCAGGTATCAGCAGATAGATAGATCACTATCTTCTGGTTGGCCAGCATGCATTTAGGAGTAGAATAGGATTGCTCTTTTCTCAGTGGCTGAAATGAGACCTGTCCCGGTATCGGTAGATATGTTGCTATTGGGCAGGACCAACACAAAGATTGGAAGCTGGGGCTTGCTTTTTGCTTAAGTCGAGTCCTGGGCTATTTTCCTCATGCCATGTGAGAGCAATTTAGGTGATAAGTGGAGACTTTCATGTCTACCTGTTGCAAAGGGAGCCCGTCCTGTACTCTGGGTCTGGCTTTGCCATGTAATTATGGAGGCAGTACTAACTCTCAGCGGCGTGTTGTCTCCTAACCTCCTGCATGATGTTGCTTATTGCAACCTGACAGCAGTGGTAGCTTGGTCCAGAGAGCTGATCCCCTCCCTTTTTGTCCCAGTGCCCTACATTCCTGAGACACAACCTGGCTCTCGAATGCCTGCTGCCCGCCCTGCCCGCCACCCACTCACACCCTCCGTATCTGCACTGTGATCCACACATCCTGGTATGCCAGGCAGCTGCCCTTCCCTAGAGGCACCGCAGTGTCTGGAAGTGAGAGGGCAAGCCTGAGAGGTTGTGTGCCTGGGGCTTCAAGCAGCTACTGAGACACGGGGGAAAGGAGCAGGCTGGAGAGGAACGGTGTTGTTGCTTTGCGTGATGGCATCCAGGCTGGGGCTGATCCCAAATGCCCACTGACTTCCAAAAGCAAACCCAAGGTGAGCGCACGGGTTTGCAGCAGTTCCTGCAAGCAGTTAGGATGGGATATTTCCTGTGACCCGTCTCCTGTCAGACATCTGGAGGAGTTGCTATCAACTTCAGTGCCAGTTACACGCTGGGGGCATGCAATGCTCTACTTGCAGGCCTTTTACAACAGCTTTGGTCTCCAGAGTCTGACTGAGAGTAGCACAGGAATGCAGGGCAGCTGGGTGAAATTCAACCCTGGCAAGAAGAAAACTAAGGAAACCCCCTCGGGTGCTGCAGAGAGGCACCTGCCCTCTAGTTGTGCAAGCTGGGCAGAGCCTCAAGGGTCCAGTGGGACCTCTCATTGCTCTTTCATGCCCAAGGCACCCCACCGCCTTCTGCTTCGGGCTGGCCAGGAGGTTGCTCCTAGAAGTCCCCCGTGCTGCTCGTCATCTTCCCTGGGAACCCACAGCAAAAGTTATGAGCATCACAGTGCTGCGGCTGCCTAAGCCCAGGGGCTTGGCCTTCCTGGCACTGAAATCTTATTAATGGGCTGCAGAAATCAGACTGAGCCCAAGACAAAAGCAAAGATCCTTGTCTCTGGATTTGGTTGCTCTAGCGGCGGGCAACACAAGCATGCATTGATTATATATGTGTGTGCCACTTCGGTAGACAGGCAGAGTTTATCAGGTCTGCTAAAGTGTCCAGATAGGGAGATGGAAGTGCTATAGTTACCTGGGAAAGCAGAAGTTGTACTGGACTAGCACCAGGGAACCTCAGATCAGGATCGGCCTCCTGGGCTTCAGAACCACTGTTGAACCCTAGGCTCCCTTCCTACAGCCTACCCATCACAGATCACGGGCATTTGCTTGGCTGGCAGGGGCAGTGCCCAAAAAGATAGCAGCAGCTGTCCACTGATGACTGTGGGTGCTCTCAAGGAAGGTCCTTAAAAGACCCATGGACAAATTCTTCCAGATGAACCTTGGTCTAGGTACGATTCCTGTGCCCCAGTGTGTGCACAGTGGAAATGATTCAGGGGGCAGGACATGAATAACCATGAGTTTTCAAGAGAAAACATCCTGCTCACAGTCATGTCCTGGACGCTGTTTTGCAAGCAGTCCTGAGCAGTTGCTATGTTATATTCACACACAGCGCCTGGAAGCATCTGGCTCTTGGAGGAGTCCATCTATCACATCTGTCCTGTTTCTTTCACAGAAAAAAAAAGATTACATCCAAATAAAAGTACTTCCCTGTCCTCGTCTCAGCTGGGAGGAGCAGAGCACAGGAGCTGTGATGCAGAGCTAGGGTCACAGGGGGACCTGCCTTCCCGGGAAACCTGGGCTCACAAATTGCAGTGCAGCTGATCTCAATACTCGCTGCAGCTTGTTTTAAAGGGACAGAGCTGTGAAGTTTGGGCTTCCCATTTAGGTTGTGTTTAAAAGATAAATAAAAGGCTGCGTGGCCTGATATGAAGAGAAAGTATGTGGATCATTTGGAAATGTCTGTGGAAGCAGCCTTTCAGCAATCTCAACCTTGGAAGTGCAAACCCAACAGCCTTGTGCTGATGCAGATAAACCAGCGAGAGAACGGACTACCAACTTCCTCTCGCAGGGCGCCGGCAGACATTCATTCAGTGATGAGAGAGGATCTGCCACACGTGCACAGCAGGAAGCACGATTCTTGGGATCAGGGATCAGACCCCAACACGGCAGCTGCCCGCGCAGGTTGCTGGGGGCATGAGGCCTCAAGTGTTGGGGGGGGGGGATTGATTGCCCAGCTACACACATGGTTTTTAGATGTCCTGGTGCCCCGTGACCTTTAAAACATGCGTGTGCAGCCCAGCTTCATACGGCATGTCTTCAAATTGAAGTGCCACAAAAGTGACCCAGGACGATGTTCTGCATTACATGTTTCAGGGATGTATTTGGTGGCCATGTTGGTCTGAGATAAAAAGAAATGCAATAATCTAGAACTCTTGATTCAGAAATGATGCCTTTTACTAGGCTGACTGAGCAATCACAAAAAAAAAGTCTGTTTCTGCAAGCTTTCAGGCTCAAAGGCCCTTCATCAGGCTGAGGGAAAATTAAAGATGGTACAGAGCTCCCCATAGGTAGGAAATAAACTTCATTTATTTGAATGGGACAGATTTCCATCTCCAGCTTCCTCTGTGCACAAATTAAGTTCATTTCCTACCTATGGGGACTTTGTACCATCTTTAATTCTCCCTGACCCTGGTGAAGGGACTCTTTGAGCCCAACAGCTTGCAGAAAAAGACCTTTTTTTTTTTTTTTTGTGATTTCCTAGTTGGTCTAATAAAAGGCATCGTTTCTGAACCAAAAGTTCTAGATTTTTGCATTTCTACATGACACGTGACATTTTTGTAGTGCTTGCCATTTTATGGTATGTAAACACAGGTCCTGCAGTTTGCAATGAACATTGTATTTGGTCCAGAATGTGACATTCATTCATCGGGTCTCAGTACATAAGCTCCCGTGCAAACAACGGAGCTGTTAAATCGAAGGATTTGATTTTTCCAAGAAGCGTTACAGTTCTGAGACCCCGGGAACAGTAACAAAAAATGCAGTCCCTAAACCAGCACTGCCTCCTTACCCTTGCTCTTTGGATATCCTGTCCATGGAGATTGCTCTGATAGTGCAAAGGAGCTTTAGAGCTACTAATAGATGCTTACCAGCATCCCTTTAAAGGCTGTTATACTCTGTAAAGCCCTGTAATAGAAAGTAGGGCTGGAAGGGACCTCAGGAGGTCACATCTAGTCAAAACTGCTGCTTAAGGACCAACCAGCCCTGTCTATACCATCCCAGACCAGTATTTGTCTAACCTGCTGCTAAAAACTCCTGACGGAGATCCCACAGAGCTAAACCACCCTCTGAGTTAGAAAATCCCTTCTAACACTGAACCTGACTCTTCCATGTTGCAATTTAAGCCCAGGACTTCCTATCCCCTGAGGACACAAGAGAGCTTCAGTGTAAAGGAAAAGGACAGCCTGTCACCTCTCTGTGGCAGGGGCGGTTTCGTCCCACCTGTCTGTAATAATGAGGCCTCTATCTGGTCTGGCACCTAGAGGTGCTTCTGCAATAAAAATAGTTAGGAGGTGGCTCACGCCCTATTTAGACATCTAAATAAGAGCGGCCTAATTATTCACAGTACCTCCAGTGCCTAATGGCTTTAACTGGGGGTGCAGCCACCTCTGAAAACAAAGCCAGCCACTGTCCAGATGTCTGACTTTAAACACCCTTTGGAAATATTTTCCCCTAAGGTTTTAGTTGGCACAGGCGGTTTAGAGGAGTTCGTTAGCTATCTGTTAAGACCTGGGCTGGGACCACTTGATTGAAGGTGGGGGACAGAGAGGACCCTAGGCTATAAATCAGGAGATTTTATAATCTCAGGAGATCCAGTTCTGGATCAGTTACTAACTGCTTATGTATCCCGAGCAAGATGCTTCATATGCTGGTGCCTCCCTAGGTATAATGCCGCCTCTCTAGATGGGTGCATTTTTCCGATGCTGAACACAGTATTTCTTCATCTTTTTAGACTTGAACACCCCACCTCAAAAAATGCCAGCTCTTAAGTTTTTTGACTACAAAAAAATACTTGGGCAATTCTTCTGCAAAGAGCTCAGAAAGCCCACAGTAGGCCAGAATGGTTTGGACCCTACGAACTTCAATCTCTGGATTAATCTTGTGAATGATGTTTGCACACCTAACAGTGCTGACATTGTATGGCAACTTGGGGTGCCCTTGAAAGGATCTCAGAGCACCTCATGGTGCCACAACCCCCTGGCCAATACAACGAGGCCTTGATGTTGGGTGTCTGGGGCAACAGGAAAATTAATTCACATTAACTGAAGGGGTGAACTGAAAGTGGATGAGTTAAACTGCATCAGCCCCCCATGCAAATACTCTTCTTCTATGTTAAAAAGGCCTTACTATATTTTAGCTTAATTCACTCCCAAAGGTAATTATGCTAACCTTATTAAGGCACTTAAAATCTGAACTATGTTTTTCACGGGGGGTTAATGCAATGCAATGGATTCACTTGGAAAGTTCATTTAGATTAATTTTCCTGGGCATCCCTGTGTAGACAGCCCCATCAGCTGTGCATCCAGGTGTGGATCCAGAATAACTCCACAGACATCTCTGGGACTTAACTTTTGCACCGGAGAGCAGAAGTGAACACCGTTACTACCAATTCTGGCCCAGATTTTGTGCTTTAAGGTTAAAAAACTCCACAAAGCCACGTTCATTTATAGCATTTCTACCACTGTCTCTTTTTAAAACAAACAGGAGCAGGCTGCGTGTTTTCTCTGCTGGAACGTGTGGTCGTTTAGTGGGATTGTCAGTCCCCAGTCTGCATTGGGAACCATTGGAGACCCTGGGAACCAAAAAGCCTGGCAAATTTTTTCCTCTTCTGGGAGCCTGGTTAAGATCCTCTGTAACCAAAAGAAAATATTCAAAAGACTATGACCTTACAGAGCTCTGTCTGGACCAGGAAAACCGGCGTGGGGGGTAAATGCCTTGATGCTATGCTCTGGGGGCGCTGGTCATAGCCGTGTTGGTCTAAGGACATAGGCAGACTTGGGTCTCTGGTTAAATGTGATATTTTTTACTGATGTTATGCTGTGCAGTCAGAAACCGGGGCTGAGAGTCTGCTTAGCATCCTGCACATTAGGGGTAAAGAAGGGCACCCTGAAGCCTTCACACCCACCCTCCTCTCCACTTCCTCAGCCTCAGGTCGCGACTGGGCTCTGCTTTGCCTCCTGTAGCTCCAAGCTCTGCAAAACCTCCGACCATAGAGAGATGGGCCCAAGCTGCAGAATCAGAATCCAGATTCACCCTTTCCCAAAGTCCAGGTGGACACACAACGTAATCATGAGGCAGCAAGCTTCAAACAAACCCGAGGACTCCTTTGCCCTGCTGCCTGTTGTTAACCTGTGGGACTCAGCGCCACAGGATGTTGAGGAGGCAGATAACCGAACCAAGTTCCCAAGGCGGTTGAGCCAATTCGGGCAGGATGGCCCCTTTGGTGGGTTTTAGACATGAGAGTGCAGGTTGCGACCTCCAGGTGAGGATTTCCCAGGCCCCCGAATGCAGGAGCAGGGCAGGGGATGGGTGGCTCTGGGTGGGCCCTGCTTACACACTCGTTCCCTTATAATCCATACCCTGGCGGTCCCGGGGCTCTGACCCAACAGGATAGCTCTGATGTTGTTTTGGGCCAGGCTTTGATCACCCCCTGGCTAGCACGGCTCCCTGGGTGGGATCCCCAGCCATGCCTCCTCCTCCTCTTCCTTTTCTAAACTCCCCATATTCCTCCCTTCCATCTTCCGCGCGTCCCTCCCCGATGATCTCCTCATGCAGCCTGAGCTTGTTCCCTTCTAGGCCATCCAGACTACTTCTCCCCACTTGACTTCGGACACTGCCTGTCCTGCGCTGGCTCCCCAGTTGTGCAGCACGTGCTTCCTGTCCTTCCCTTCAAGGTCCTAGCTTGCATGGCCCTTCCTGCATCTCTGACGTGCTCCCCCTGGGACACTTCTCTGTGCACTCAGTGCCCCACTGTTGTCTCTTCGCCGCCCTGCAAGGGGCCCTTCCAGCTCAGACCAGCCGCCCATCCTCATTCATCTCCTTCTGCAAAGAGCCCCCCTTACTACACAGGGACTAGCCGCACGGACGGTGCTGCTCCCTGGAGCTAACGTGTCTGAGTCTGGCCCTGCATGTCCTAGTGTTGCCTCCTTGCTGAATAGAGATGGCATCTTCCCACTGACTTCAATGCCCAGAGTGCATTTAAATCCTCTGGTCCTGGACGCCCCTGATTCTCCAACGATCTTGCAGTTCACTGGGGAAATCTGGTTCTCTTGTGTTGCTCATCTTCTCCCTTTATTTCACCCCCCCAATTCACATAACCCCCCTCTGCCCCACTGCATGCCCCAGGAGTGGCATGGGCTTCAGGAGAAACCTTACAGCCCTTCTCACTCGTGTGGCTTCAGCTCCGGGCCTGAAGCAGGGGAGATGAACCCCAGCCTGCTGCGAGGGCCTTCGCAGGGGTGGATGTGGGAAGCAGCTGGTGGATCTTGGCTGCCCTGGGAAGCACGGCCGCTTCGGTCAGAGCCCTGGCGCCTGTCCCGTGCTCCCACCTCCTCAGCTCTTGCCAAATACACAAGACCGCGGTGCGATGCACTGAAAGAGGGTGGTGGGAGGGCTTTGCTCGCGATCCTGCAGACCATTTTGTGGCTGCTGCACCCTTGGAGACAGCTCCCTGCTTGGCGTTTATGCCACGCTGCAAAGGAGGGAACATCCTGCTCCAGCCCTGGCTCCTTCAAGTGCCCCTCTGCCCCCGCCACTGCAGACAGGCTGTTGTTTTTGTAGCTGTATCGTGGGCAGCGGCTGTATTTTGAAGCCCTGCGCGGGGAACGGGCTGGCTCCAGCATTCTGCTTTTCTTCTCCCCCACCGCGGTGCACTGTTAGACACCCACCAGCCCCTGCAGTGGGTTAGCAGTCCTCCAAAAGGGGGCGGGGAAGGTCATTTGGGTGCCTCCGTTTCCCCTTCTCCCAGTGACACTTGGAAAACCTTCCAACACGACTGGGATTGAACATTTGCATTGCTCCCGCACCCACAAACCCCTGCCAGCCAGCAGGGCACATGACCCTAATCCCCTACACTGATTAGCAATGAGGGAAGTGCTGTGGGCTGTATTTGTAGAGATACCACTGAAATGCAAGGCTGACATGCCTATGGAAATCCTGCCTTCAGATCTAGATTTACACAAGCACCTAAGCACTTGCTCTGCTCAGGCCTGCAAGGTCTAAGTGATTTGGGAACCAAAGCCTCATTTTCAAGAGACCCTTAGGCCTAGATTCTCACAGGTGTGTTTATTCCTAACTCACGTTGGCATCTTTGTGGCTAAATATCCAGACCTTTACAAATCTGGCCCTCTGTGTCTGAGCTCTTCATGTACAAGATGGGAATAACATCACTAATGCCCTAATGCAATAGGTGGCTGGTAACATAAAGGCGTTCAGATTGTGAGCCACCAAAAATTTGCCCAAGCAGAGCAGACCATCAGGACAGCATGGCTAAAACACGTCCTGGGAATGACACTTTAGCATAACCTCTACAAACTTCTCACTGCCTTGAACAATTGTGCACATCCCCCCCAGCCTATGCACATACACCCAGGAATGAACCCCCAAAGGGTTGACTCCTGATGAGATGGGTGATCTGAATGCTGACCTCGGGTTCAAAACTCCTCTGCATGTGTGCGTGCATGTGTGCACGCATGCTGTGGTTCTGGATGCCGCTGGTGACAAGGGGGAAGCGGTCAATAGTGTTTGCAAAGGCAGGGTGCCAAATGCATCACATTCTGCTTTGCTTAGCCACCAAACCCACCCTGTGCCCTAGGTCTGGCCCGGTGCTGCTGAAGGACTTCAGCACCGTCATGGCTCAGTCACTGTTAAAACATCTTGCCAGTCTCCAAGGATGCACGAATGGTTGTCGGAGAGGGATGGAGTATCAAGCACCACTTTGTTGTTCTGCCTGCATAGGCCAGAAACCCTTGAGGGCTCGCAACCTGCAAGCTTCAAGGCCTGTTTCCCCTAAGAGAGCAGTTAGCCACCTTAGTCTGAAGTGAGGAAGAAGGCAGGGAAGGACGCCACCCTGTTCTGCTCATTTTCCCCAAGGTCACCTGAAGCAGGAGCACCGACTTCAGTGGCACCAGACTCAGGGCCCGACACTAGACATCCCTGCTCTCCCCTTTGACCTTGGAGAAACATCCCTGCTGATGGGCTTCCAAGGGCTAAAGCAGTCAGGAGGCCTGCTTCCTGGGAGCCTAAGTGCCCACCTGAAAACCTCCAAGGATGGAGACTCCACAACCTCTCTAAGCAGCCTGTTGAACCACCCACACAGTGAGAAAGTTCATCCCGATCTCCAACCTAAACTTACCCTGCTGCAGGTAAACACCACTGCCCCTTGTCCTGTCCCCAGTACCCATCTCCACCTTCTTCATAACCACCCTTCAGGTATTTGAAGACTGTTACCAAATCCCCACCTCAGTCTTCACTTCTCCCAGCTGAATAAATCCAGTTCTTTCCATCTGTTCCCATAAGTTGCCTTTCCCAGGTATCCAGTCGCTTTTGGCTCTCTCTCTGGAATCCTTCTAATTTGTCCCCATCTTCCTTGGACTGCGCGACCCAGGGAGAGCATTTTAACATGACAAGTGAGCAGCAAGAAGCGGACCCTCCAAACAGTACCCAATGACAATGGAAGGGCCCCTAACAGGTCGGGGGTGAAATAATATATATGCCCGATTTAAAATCCTAGAAAATGAGGGCTGGAAGTAATGCCAGGAGGTCATATCTAGTCTACCCCCCTGCTCAAAGCCCAGCCCCAACTACATCATCCCAGCCAAGGTTTGGTCTAGTTGGGTCTTAAATACCTCCAAGGATGGAGATTCAACCACCTGGTCCAGTGTTTTGCTACCCTCCTTGTCAGCCAGAAAATTAACTCCGTGTTTGCCCACAGACTGGACCTGGCACAGGGACCAGCAGTGCCTTCTTCTCCCACCTCTCCTGCCCCGATCCATCCTCCTTTCCCAGCTCTGTGCTGTCATATATCACGCTGCCCCCAAGCACCGCTGGGACAGAGGCTGCTCCTTGTCACCCATCCTCCTCCCGACCAGCACCGTGGAGGGCTGCAGAAATCACAGCTGCAGGGCGCGAGGGGACGGGGCTGAGCCTATACACTCCCCTTCACTCAGTGCTTGGCTGCCAACAAGGGCCTGGAGAGTGCCAGCTGCAGCGGTGGTTTGTGTGATGTGGGCAAGGAGACCACCCACTCGTTTTACATAGACCACGGGCTCCCTCTCCTCCCCTCCTCGCTCCAACGGTGGGATGACCTCCGCGTGCCCCTCGGTGGTCAAAGGAACACCGGCTTTTCTGCCTTTCTGTCTAGGAGGGAAGGACCATGCGGGATTTTGGGGGAGGTCTAGTGGAGGAACAGCAGTCTCCGGTTTAAAGCTGGACCCGCCACCCTCACGTCCCTCCATATGGGACAAGCACGTGACCCCAAACCCCACCAAAAGCAGACGCTAGTGCCTAACCTGAAGCAATTACCGAGTCAAGCATGGTCGGGTAGCTAGGGCCCAGGACATGCTGCGGGTCACCCAAGTGGCACGTCATCTCCTCGCCCTGTGCCACAGTTTCCCCTCTCGCCCTTTGTTTTGTAAGCAGCACTGGGCTGATTTTATTTGGAAAAATAGCAAATTTAGCCCACCCCCAGAAACTACAGCAGTGTGAGAGTTTAAATTGAACACAGGGAATAGCTCTAGCCCAAAAGACAGAGAGAAAAAACACTTGACCTCTTTTCAGCTGAACTGCTCGTTTCAAAAGGGCATTTGAGACTCAGACAGCAGAGCCTCCCCATGCTTGAAGAAGGGCGATGGTGCCCGAAAGCTTGCAATGAATTTTTTTTCCAGCTACTCAGTAGATCTAATAAAAAGATCTACTTCAAAAACCTGCCCACCTCAATTAAAGGGATTAAACAGCATCTCTTGCCCCCCAAACTGAAGCAAAGCAGTTTGCTTTGGTTCAAATGAAATGTTTCAGGTAACCGGTTGAGTTTCAGCAAAATTAAAAAAAAAAAAAAATCCTGCTTCAGCTTCATGCAAGTCAATCCCCTGCCCCACAATTTTTCAATTTGGCCACTGAGCTGGGCAATTCGTCAGTGCTTTGCAGCACCCAACACAAGGAGCCCTGGGCTTGCCTACAGTCTTCAGGCGCACATTGTAATGCAAGGACCAACTTGGGCTTCAGATTTGGTTCTGAACATTTGCAAACCACAGAACCAAGCAGGTGCCAGACACAGGCTGAGCCAATACCCTACATCCAAATGCCCTGCCCCCCCCCCAATTTTCAAGGTCGTCAGCTTCCATCCAGGAAGAGCGCACACCAACCGCAGATGCTTCCTCAGCCTGACAATGGGTATTTAAACCTGAAAGCTTGCAAAAAAAAAAATTTCTAACTAGCTGAGTTGGTCTAATAAAAGATATCAGATTCACCCAATGAACCTCGTCTGCCTGCGTCCTTAGACCAACACGGCTACAACCTGCACCCCTGGTTTGAGGCACTTGGCCTGGATCACAGTCGCCCCGGTGAACTAGGGAATTCCATTTTGATGACTTTGTGCTCTTTGGGTAAAAATCAAGCAAGGCAGGTGAGGAAATGTTGAGCACCAGGGGAGGGAAACTCTGCAGGGAACAGTCAGTAGCACTTGAAATGGGCCCTTAATCTGCTGCCTCACCTTTGCGTACAGCTTCAGAACAGTTGCAGGAACTGAAGAGGTGAATGAGCTGGAAAGCCCAAGAGTCTCACTTAAGCCAGCCCCTTCCCATTGGTGCCTTAGCTGTTTTGCTACCAGGGCATGGGCAGCCAGAGCCAAAGGTAAGAGCTGAGGTTCAGAGCCAGGCGTGCAGCCAGGGAACTGGCTGGGGGCAAGGTCAGCCCAGCCTGGAGACAGCCGGTGAAGCAGCCCGTACCCCCAGGTAGACTCTGCCACCCCAGCCGGCTGGGAGATGCACAGCTGTGGCCAGCCTGATGAATGCCAGCTGGCCCAGCAGCCCAGGTAGGGTTGCTGGTTACAGCCCTGGGCACAGAGGTGCCTCCCGCTGCCAATCCTGGTCTTTAGGCTACAGAGAAGCTGGGTGGGGGGGGGTTTGCTGCTTGCCAGGGCATGAACAGGACATTGCTGCCCAAAGGTAAATGCACTTTACACTAAGTTCTTATCGCCCATTTACTATCCAAGTGTGCATGGCTGCATTTCTTGAGCTTCACTCTGGCTTTGCTCTACACAGGTTAGGAATTTAATGATCCCGGGAGCTGCTCTTCTCTGGGGCTCAGGCTTGAGCGAGGGAAGCTGCTTTCAGCTGCAAGCCTGGCTCCATATGGGCCCTCCTTTCCAGCTCATCCCAGTCTGCAGTGTTCTTACCAGGAGGAGGTTTTTTTCTGAGATTTCCTGTTAAACCTGTTTTGCAGCAGCTCAAACCTGCTGCCTTGTGTCCTCCCCTCTGCAGCCAGAGAAAACAGTTGTTTTCCCTCTTCTGTATAGCAGTCGTCCAGATACTCAAACCCTGCTATGATGTCCCCACCTTCATCTCCTCTTCTCCAGACTTGACACACGTCCCTCCACCTTTGCTCACGCAGGTGTGCGCCAAACCCCTCTAGCATCTTCCTCAGATGCATCTGGATTCTCTCCAGTTTCTCCACCTCCTTTATACAGCACATTGCCCAGATGTGGATACAACACTCCAGCTAAGGCCTGGCCAGTGCCTCCCCAAGTAGTACCATCCCCTCCTGTGTCCTGCATTTGTGCAGCCCTAAATTGCCTTTGCATCAGTGATGACTTGTGTTGAGCTTGTGATTCATGCCCAGGCAGAGCAAAATCCAGGCCAAATCATTCGCTAGCGGTCTTCTGGGATTTGTAGGCTTGCTCAGTGTGTAATTATTGTATTAACCTGTACTGTCGTCGCACCTACCCTATAGCATATTGAAGGTGTGAGTGCAGCACGTATGTCTTCCCCCCTCTCTCCCTGTGCTGGCTTAATCTAGACTGGATGGAGTTACAATCCCGGAGGAGACATGTTCCAGATCCCTGAAGATTTTGTGCTTGGCTAGTTAAAGCCCAGACTTTACTCTTCTGTTACCTGTTACAGCTGAATTAGTTGCACAGTTTTGCTACGTGTGATATGGCCACACTTTTATTTTACTGTGGGGACTTGGACTACGACTGGGGTCCTACAGCGCTGGTCTCTGGACAAACACAGAACAAAGAGACAGCCACCGACTTCAATGGCTGATTGCCTTCTCTGCTTTCTCTGTGCCTGGAAAGTGGACTGGCCACTGCAAAACGGGTCTTGCACTGATCTGGCCCACCCACAGAAAAAGGTCTGTGGCCAATACACCCTTATCTGGGTTTTGGCAGAACCCAAATGCCCAGCCTAAGGGAGTTGCATGATCTAATGCAACTCCCTTAGGTCCACACATTGTGCGCCCCACAACCAGCCAGCATTGTGAGCCCATGTGATACATGCCAGGCAACAATGGCTGGCACAATGGGATCCATGACAGCTCCTAGTAACATCCGAACTGTCAGATCATCTCCCAAGCTGTGTTCATACTTCCTAATTAATCGTCAGTAAGGGAGAGGAGCTGACTCAGACTCCACAGGTTTGGGCAGGAAGGTTGTAGGGCTGCCCCACCTCCCCCTCTGCAAACATCTGCTCTCGCTTGATTGAAAGCCACAAGGTTTCGGGTTCAGGGGAAGACTCCCTGACCCAGCATCCTAGTGCTTGTTCATCAGTAACGCATTTGAAAAGCAGAGGTGCTCACACCCCACACTTTATAGATGTACAGTAAGTGGGGACGGCATGGGGGGCTGCAGGTGAGCTCTCGGAGACAAACTGCAGTGCTCCCGCCCATCGGTGCCCAGACACAGCACACTGGCACATAGGTTTCCACCGCATAGAAATTAATATCCTGCCTGGCATCAACTCCCTACCCCTAAGTCTGAGAGAGAAGGATACAGAGCCAGGCCTATGCTCCCATCTATAGGATCTGATGCATTTGCCTTTTTGATTCCAGTTCCTAAACTCCTCAGCTGGAGTCTCAGAGCCTGTCGACATAGGAGCCAGCAGGAAAGTTAGTCCAAAGTAACTAAAGGTCTAAATAAATTGGAGCACATTAAACTGGACTTAGACTTAAAGGGGCCTGAATTCAGTTTAGCTGAGTTTTAAGTGGACTCTTGTAGACTCAGGACAGATAAAACTTCAGATCCTTGTGAAAACGTCTCTCCTTAAGCATTTTGTGGCCTATACTCATTGCACTCGTTTCCAATTAAACTTCTAAGATTTAACTTTCTGTTACTGCCCATGTGATACCTGCAGTGTATTTTTTCTGAACTTCCTGCCCACAAAGCTGCCTGCATAATAACCTCCCCAGCCCATGTGCCAGAATTTGGGCCTGTAATCTAGGGAGTGACTTGATCTGAAAGAGGTGCAAAAAACCACGCAAGCCATTTTACATTGATTATAGTGCTATTGGCAGCGTAGGATTTCTACCATACAGGGAAGCTGTCAATTAAAGTTTGCAAATATTTATAATGGGGAGATATGGGGTTTCTGATCTTTTCATGTTTCTGCTACATAAACACTTGGAAAGTTTCTGTAAATCCAGGTGGCAGGAGGGAGTCTTTTTGCATTAGAAATTCAGACTTTGTCCTGGCCTGGAAAACTCTGATGACAAGAGAACTAGCGGAAATAATATTAAAGGAATTAAGAGACTGAACTTCAAGTGATAGGGAGAGGCAGAGATTTTTAGTCAGTGTGTTTCAGGCTCTTTTTTTGTTAAAGTTGTTGAACAGCAATGATGCACTAGCGGTTTGAAGAAAGGGCATCTTTGTTAAAGGTTCAGTCCTTTCCGCCCTTGGATTAAGATGGGGAAGATCATGGTAACAAGGGAAAACAGGCTGTGAGAGTTCCCCAAAGGTTGTCTAGCAAACTCAAACTTGCTACTCGAATGGAAGAAAGCAGCTGACAGTTTTAAAAATACCAAATAAGATCGTTCTTTAAACAGGTCTCCATCTTTTCACCATTTTTCATCTATATCATAAATAATCAGGAGTGGGAAGGGAACATTTGTGTCCCTTCATCCAAAAGCAAGCTGAATTTAAAAGGGTTTTGGTACACTTCAGCATCAACAATATCTATGGTGTTATAGGGACCGTAGCATGAACCTGGTGCCTACTACATAAATCTCATACTGTGTTAGAAACAAAGACGGGGCGACAGGACAAATGCATAGCTACACTTAGAGCCCCTGGTTTTATAGAAATATCCAGATTTCAGCATCTTTCCTTTGGTTAGTAGCACTTGACTTCACAAGTAAATCTGCTGATGTTGCTGGGACTAGCTGTGCGGTGCTCGGAGTACAACTATCAAATCTGTAAATAAGTAAATGAGTGCTCATGCTTCATGCTGGGGCAGATTAGCTATTTCTGTATAACATGAGAGACAAATATTAAGCAGGGGGTTTGAATACAAAAGTGGTGATAGCTTGACCCATTAGCCAAAGTAGTCTCTGCTTTGTTGTTTTCACACTCGCTTTATACCCAGAGATGAAATCCTGTATGAGGACAAAGTGAATTACTGCTGGAATCATTGCACAGACTTGAGTGCCTTCCTTTTCCAGGTCTCTTTAAATACTTGCTGTGAAGTTTCAGCCCTTCACCTAGAAGGAGATCTGGGAAAGGTCCAGGACTCAGGCATTTGTTTACAGTGCTTTCAGCCTTGAGAGGCAGTGAGGGGCTTAATTTAATCGCAGCCTTTGCTGATGGTTGTAGGAGGAAAGGGCAGAGGGAGAAAGGGGGCTTCAGCAATTAGTGGAGCTGGAATTAAATCTCCCAGCAGCACAGAGCGTGGAGGTTTTCTTCATGCCACACAATGCTCTACCTTGGGAATGCTGCTTGTGATTGCGCACGAGCGTGCTGTGGGCTGGGATGAGATTTACAGCTCGGTCGTTGAACACAGAGGAAGTGCTGGGCTCATTTTGCAATCAGGTGGTCAGCAAGTTGGAGCAGGAAGGGAAATTAGATAGCCCGCTAAAAGCTGCCCATCCAGAAATGCAGCCCCATAGTCTGCGTTCCTCTAAGGTGCCCCTGCCCTGGTTTCTGTCGGAGACCTTTAGATCTCACCCAGAGTTGCCGGTTAGCCGTCAGTCAGAAATCAGATCTAAACCAGTGATTCTCAGCCTTTTTTTTATAGACAAGGACCCATTTGTAAACATTGATGGCCAGTCCCGACCCAGTGCCCCTCGCTCTCAACCTGCAGCCCTTCAGCCCCCAGCCCTGCTGGTGACCCTCACTCCCAACCTGCTACCCCCAGGCTCAAGCACCCCAGT
>NW_017728906.1:201801275-201818325 GCF_001723895.1 Crocodylus porosus | reverse complement strand
GTGGGGCAGGGGGGTGGCAGCATGGGGTGTTTGGGACAGGGGGGCCAGCCTGCAAGGGAAAAGCCACAGTTTCCTATGCTTTTTCTCCATTTTAAAACCTTGTCAATCCATTTTTAAAGTTTGTTTGAGACCCTTTCATATACTCCTGCAAGCCAGGGGTTGAGAAACACTGATTGATACGACCGATTAAACTGATGAGAAACCAAGCCTCGTCCACAAAGGTATCATTGAAAGAGAAACTGCAGTGAAAGGGGTGCCAGGACCCCGATGCTTGTTGCAAAGCGAGCCCACCCATGTCCGCAGAGCCTTTCACACAGTGGGTTTGGGGGGGGGAGGGCTCCTAAGAAGAAGACATGGCTACTTCCCACTGATAATGGAGGCCACCTCTGCAAAAAGTCTGTGGCTTGCCCCTGGGGGCTGTAGGCTCCCCAGACTCCCTGTTGACCAGCCTGCTGGTGCGCCCTCGGGTGTGGCCCCCGCTTGGCTCTGAAGTCAGTGGGCATCATTTTGGAGGAGGCTGGGTGCTAAGTGTGCCCACAGCCTGCATGGCCCTCGGGGCACGGCCACGGAGGAACCTGCGCTCGGCACCTGCTGGGAAGCAGCAAGCGGAGGGCCCCCGAAGGGGTGCTCAAACCCTCCCAGGCAGCTCCACCCCTCACCTCTAAAAACCCAGCCCCCCTGAGCAGGGGGATCAAAGCATACAGCCAGCAGTAATGGGATCTGCAAGATGTCACCCCCACGCCACCCATGGGGCATGGAGCAGGGGGCCCCTTCCCTGCCAGCATTTGCTGGGCAGAACTGGCACCTGCCCAGGTGGAGCAGGGAGCAAGTTTAGGGCGAGCAGCAGCAGGTGCCAGGGACCACCCTGCTCCTCCCCTGCCCCGGTGAGCCCGTCTGGGAGCCCACACTCACCAGCTGCTGCTCCAGCGCCACCTCCTCGGGCTGTCAGCTGCTTCCCGGGGCCAGGCAGGGGCTGGGATCCGCCTGTCTCCGCCCTGGCTTCCCCAGGCTCTTCGCCTGCACAGTGCTTTTCAGGCTGCAGCTGCCGGAGAGCCGCAGAAAGGAGGGTGGGAAGGGACCTCAGGACATCTAGTCCAACCCCCTGCTCAACAGGACCAGCCCCAGCTGCATCATCCCAGCCACGGCTTCAAACCCATCCCAACTAGGGCTGCATCATCCCAGCCAGGGCTTTCAGTGCTTCGCAAGTGAGAAAATTGTTCCTAATATCCAACCTTTACTTCCCTTGCTGCAGCTTGGGCCCATTGCTCTTTGTCCTGTCACCTGCTTCCACTGGGAACAGCTCAGCTCCATCCTCTTTGCAACCCCCCTGCGGGGAGTTGAAGGCAGCTATTCACTCCCCCCACTCCATCTTTTCTCCAGGCTAAATAAACCCAGCTCCCTCAGCCTCTCCTCACAAGGCATGTCCCCCAGCCTCCAAACAATCTTTGTTGCCCTCCTCCGATTTGTCCACATCTTTTCTGTCGTTGGGGGGGGCCACAACTGGACACAGGACCCCAGATGTAGCCTCACCAGTGCCAAATAGAAGGGAAGAATAATTTCCATGATCTGCTGGCAATGCTCCTACTAAAGCAGCCCAGGATGCTATTAGCCATCTTGGCTGTTCATTCTCCGGGGGTTGCCCAAGATCCTTTCAAGAATGCTGTTAGGGATGAAAACATGCAAGGGCAGATCTAGGATTTTGAACAGGGGGGAGGGGGGGAGCTGTAGGGCAGCCTGTATAAGACAGCACCTATTTTTCTCCAGGTAAAAAGAAACTAGAAGTTTTGCCAGGGGTCTCAGGCTGTGTGATTCAGTTTAAAATGGAAACAAATACAAAAAGGACATCATTTGAATGAGTTAAAAACTGTCTGCAGGGCTGTGAAATAGGAGCTGCATGCCCAGGAGGAGCGAACACACCGCAGCAGGGCAGGAGAAAGGTTAGCTGCTGGATCAGACAGGAGCCCAGAGTACTCAACCCATGCTGCCCTGCTGGGACTGGCTAATCCAGAATTGCTCTAGTATTTTTCTGTAGTCAAAAAAAGATTGAAAATTAAGAGTGGTGCTTTCCAAGAGGGGCCTCAGGTCTAAAAAGGTTGAGACCCACTGTTGTAAAGGCACCACGCAATCGTGGCACTATTAGATGGGCACATACTCACCAATGAGTCCTGATATAAGCCCAGAGATTTCAAATAGGAAATCAGTGTCAGAAACATTGTGGCTTTCTGGGCTCTTTGCAACAAAAGTATTACCCTTATGTTATTTTCCCCATAGTCAAGAAACAAGTGAAAGCAGAAATCCAAGGCAGGACTTGAGACTAATGAGGAGTCTAGTGAGGAGTGCCACTGATTTAGGGCACCCAGGAGTACCTGCCTGGTCAGGTCTCTGGGTAATTGGGCTTCCCCAGTCCCCAGGCTGTTTGCAAAATGTAAATGCACCCTCCAGTGTCTGAATATCCCAGCTCTTGAACCCTATTCAGCTGTTGAATGCACTCCCATGTGAACACACATTCTGTGATGCTGCCAGCTCTGGTGGACATTAGCTGAAGCTTGGGATGTGACTAAAGCACCAGCTCCTGGAGTCATGTTATTTCATGTGACTCTCCGCTTTCAGATTTTAGATATCATGGTAACTGATGCTGAGTGGCAGAGATGGTCCCTGCCCAAGCTGCTTGGTGCTGCTTAGTAACAACAGGTGGAGGAAGGAACCAGTCAGGTTCCTGCCCTTCATCCTCCTGGGAGGGTCTCACTGGCCTCCGGCTCCCCAATGCACCCTGAGAACTTAGGGGCTGGGAGGCAAATAGAAAGAGCACTTAATGTTTAATCTCCTGGCTCTAGGGGACCCGACTTGCTGGGCAGTGCTGAATGCAGGGATGATCAGAGCCAGGAGTTTTTTATGGTCTCCAGCTAGAATAGTCGGGTTCAAATGCCACCCAGAGAGATGGACAAGCTGGCCTGCCTAGGCTGTATGGACCAGGCAGGGCAGGCAGCACAGCATGATCGAGGCCCACAGAGCTTAATTTTCGGTGTTGGATACTGGTTAAGGCTGGGGCCAGGACCAGAACAGCCAAAGGGCAAGGACATCTACCACAAGGGATGGCCAGAGCCAGGGGCCTGGAGTCCTGACTCATCTAGAGGCAAGGCCAGGGCTTAACCTGTGCCATCATGTGGGGTGTTGGATACCGTGACAGGGTGCTGTCTTGTGACTGGTCCAATCGTCGACCTGCCCCCCGCCTAGGGCAGTCTGCCTACCTGTCTCTCCTGCCACATCTTTGTTGTAACTTAATAAGTAATTGTTTATAAGGCTAGAGTCTGCTCGTTTACAGCCCTATGCAAGGGTGTAATACATGGCTCCATGCCATCCCTATACCATGTCCCATGCCCACAGATGGCATCCCTACATGGCTCCAGCTCCATACTGGGTCCCATTACATTCCAGTCTGACATGAGGGACCCCAACCTGGATCCCTCCTAGTCAGGTGGCCTAACCTCCACCATCATGCGGGGCTACATACTCCCTAGACCCCTGTCCCTCTTGGCAGCAGCCCCCTCCAGGACCTTTGGCCTCATAGGCCCTGGCTTTGCCTCTAGACCAGTCATGACTCCAGGCCCCTGGCTCTGGCCATCCCTTGCAGTGGGCTTCCTTGCTCTTTGACATTCTGGTCCTGGCCCCAGCATTGACCATTTGAGGGTTTTCTGGATTGGTTCTTGAGCAGCTAGCCCTCTCATACAGGTCAGCCTTCTTGGGCCCCTCCACAAACAGATCACTTGATCTCTAAGGCCAGCCTATGCACAGTCCTTCAGGCTCACCCACACAGACCCCACTCTACAAGGCCTATTCACACCCCCCACCCCGCCACCAGGACTACTAAACCACCCCCTCACTGGGGCTGCTACATCTTACACCTTTTTGGCCTCAGGTGTCTGACAACGTGCCTGGACCCCTCACTTTTCCCCTCTATGGGGTAACCCACCAGGCCATGGGGGTTGAGGCTATCTGGTACCCCATACTCGCCTTTCCCTAGAGAGGCACTGGTGTAGCATTTCCTGGAGACCACCCCACCACAGGCAGCCCCACCCATTAGTGAAGCATAGGGGGTGCACATGGGTGCACGTACACTCCCTGAGCATGGCGGTGCAGCCCCTGTGAAAAGGCATCTCTGATACTGCTTGCAGTGCCTGCGGTTGGTCGCCACTTGCCACCCCCCCAGGTGCTGACACTGCCGGCAGCATCTGTGGGCTGTCCGTGATTGCTGCTGGCCACTGCTGGTGGCATTTGCAGATGGTCACTGACCACTGGTCATCACTTGTCACGCCCCCCCTGCTGCCGACAGTGCTGCAACTGCCTGTGGGACCTCCCCGCTTGCTATTGCCATGCTCCCACCATCAACGGTGCCACCTCCACCTGCGGGAGCTTGCTGTACCCCCACCCCCAGCCCCCAGGGGCACATGGTGTTCATGGCCACACTGCACCACTCTCCCCAGCATTGTGTAGTTTTAGGTCATTCCTCAGGACCAGGAACCTCCTCTGTCCCCATAGCTCCTACCTGAGGTGTTGTGGGAGGAGCAGATCTCCAGCTGGGCAATGTTACTCCAGCACCATCTCTGCAACAACTGCAGCTGCACTCTGTTTATATTGAGGCTGCCCAGCCCCATCCTCCAATCCAGGAGTCCTCTTGCAGTCACATGACCACATCGTTAGGAGGTCACACTGCACCTGCCAGCTGCTCCACAGCCTGCTCCAGGGTTTTAAAGTGGCAGGCACCACCACACAGGTACGTACTGGATGAGCATCACAGCAAGCAAGCCCCACTTCCTTGAGAATCAACCATGAGTCGTGGCTTATAAGGACCCAATGGTTATTATGGATGACAATTTAGATATGAGACAGGAGCATACTGGGCTGTATTAACAGGACCATTCCTTGCAGTCAAGGGAAGTGATGATCCCACTCTATTCAGCACTGGTGGGGCCTTGCCTAGAGCACTGTGCCCAGTTTTGGGCCCCACGCTTCAAGGAAAATGTGGACAAATTGGAGTCCAGCAGAGAGCAACTAAAATGATTAGGGATTTGGGAACCCAGACTTACTTATGAGGAAAGGCTGAAAGAAGGAGGGCTATTTAGTCTGGAGAAGAGATGACTGAGGGGTGGATTTGAGAGCAGCCATCAAATACCTGACGCCTGGTTATAAAGGGGATGGAAACAGGCTGTTCTCTGTGGCTGCAGAGGGCAGGACTGGAAAGCCTTGGTGGTCAATTGGAAAAGAAACAACAGAAAAAGAAACACAAGTCTCTGCAGTTCCTATCCCTTTCTTTGAGTTCCTCGGCCAGCTTTGCAGAGGCTCTGCAGTCACTTCTTCCTACTTTTACAACTACCAGTATATCCCTTCCCATCCACTCGCACCACCATCTCCATGACAGACCCATACAAGCAAAGATAAAAATAGACCAAAGGAAAGGAGGAAGGAACAGAGAAATAATTAGCCCTAGCCTTTCACGTGCACGAAACCAAAAACGGAGCAACAGGAAAACCAGTATGAGGCTTCCCCCCAGTGGCTTTCTAATCATCCTGGCCGTTTCTTGTAAACTGCTTGTGAAGGGTTAGAGATTTCTAAGTACTCCTGTCCATCCAGCAGAGCAATGGGAGTTTTTTGGGAGGTGCGAGGTGGGTGGGAGTGGGATTCTCCTTTCATCTGGGAACCTAACTTAATGTCAGTGCAGTTTCACACCAACTTCTTTCTTTTGCATCTGGTTCTACTTTCATCTGGCTGCCAACAGAGGTGCTGGGCAGTGACAGCCCTCCATCTTAAAGGCTGACTCTTTTCTACCAGCAGAGGAAGAGATATTTAAGCAGGGACTTGATGGGACCAGTGTTGCTTGTTTGTTTATTGGCTTCATTAACCTCAAATAAGAGAGTCCAAGACCTGAAAGATGAGTCTTCCTGCTTCCAATTGTTCCCTTTGTCAACAAGTTTTCTGGTGCTTTTCAGGCAATTATCAGGTGACAGGTATCACAGTGTAGTCCAGGGGTGGGCAAAATGTGGCCCGCGGGCCAGATGAGGCCTGCCAGACCATTCTATGTGGCCTGTGGGGCCTCTAAAAAATTTAGAAAATTAATATTTATCTGCCCTGGCTGCCTGTCACGTGGCCCTCAATGGCTTGCCGAAACTCAGTAAGCGACTCTCTGCCCAAAATAATTGCCCACCCCTGGTGTAGTCAGATAAGGTGCCCTGTCCAGCATGCACCAGTAGCACATCAAAACTAAGAAGTGTCTTACCTTTCTCAGCATGTGTGTCTACACAAAACTCTTAATGAGCAGTAGCCTAAAACATTGCACAGCACAATGCATTTAGGCCAGTAGCCTAAAACATGGCACATCACAGCACAAACTGTGCTAATATGCTACTGTGCAGTGCTGTTATGCTACTGAGCAGCAGGGTCGCTAAAAAGACATTCACTGGCACTACTCTGCAGCAACTCTAGTTACTGTGTATTTATTTAATATTTGATTATACAAGAACTAAATTAAATGTGCAGTACCTACTGGCAAACAAAACTCATGGAATAAAGGCGATATCTTTTATTAGACCTACTAAACAGTAGTAAAAAAAATTCTTTCTCTGCAAGCTTTCGGGTCCAAACACAACTTTGCCTGGCTGAAGAGAATTCAAAGATTGTAAAAGGCCTCCCAGGTAGAAAAGAAACTTTATTTTGCACCAGGCACGTAGATGGTGGAAGTTTTTTCCCCTGATTCCTCAGAGTCCTTCTGTGAGAGTTGCTCTGTGATATGCATATGAGGCAGGCTTCTTCCCTGGATGTTAGGCAGGGAGGTGAAAATTTCTTCTTTCTTGGTTAGCAATGAAGATTACATTTCCAAACAGCTAAATATGATAAATGAACGCATAGACGCATAGATGCATCCAGTGAGCAGTATCAGCTGCTTCAGATGAAAACACTGAACCCCAGTAATATATTTAATTGTGTATTATTCTATCATGGAGGACATGTTCTGAAACACTAGGACCTGTATCTCTGGTAATTGCTCTTGTGCCTTGTACAACTGCTATAACTGCCTGAATTGTGGATGTAGCATGTACTTTGTTGTGGGAACCACACAGCTTTGACAATCAGAGAATCATAGAGAATTGGGGCTGAAGGGACCTCAGGAGGTCACATCTAGTCCAACTCCCTGCTCGAAGCAGGACCAGCCCCGACTACATCATCCCAGCCAAGGCTTTGTCAAGCTGGGTTTTGAAAACCTGCAGGGATGGAGTGTCCACAGCCTCTTTGGGCAGCTTGTTCCAATGCTTTACTACTCCTAGTGAGAGAGCCTGAGGACCTGGCATGTTTAATTAATACCCAGGAAGCTTGCTGCACAGTAAAATACTGCAGAGTAAGCTTTACCCAGCAGGGTGTCTACACGTGCTGCCATCAGGAGCAGACTTGCTCCTGAGGGGAGCAGTTCAATGCAGGTCTACTCCAGCCCTGCTGTGCCCCCTTACAGCACCCAGGAGGAGTCTAGGCTCCCCTGGGTGCCAGCCCTGAGCTGGCAGGGGGCACCAGAGTCAGGCCTTGGTCTCCAGGGGGTGGGGGGAGCCGTCCTGCCTCTGGGCCAGCTGCCTCCCAGCCCCATTTGCAGATTGGGGCAGGGGCCTGGGAAAATGTACCCTCCCACAACTGCTGTGCTCCAGTTGGCTGATTTGGGCAGGGGGTTGGGAAAGAGCCCCCTTTCCCACCACTTTTTCCCAGCCCCCTGCCCTGATTGGCCAGTGGGGCAGCTAACTGCAAGCCCCCAGCTGGGTGGGGAAAGTGGGGGTGGCCAGGAACTGTCTCACCGGTGGGGCTATGCTGTTTCTGGGGCAGGAGCTAAATACCATGTGTCAAGCAACATGTCAAGTGTATGGTACTGTTACCAGCACAGACATGCCCTAAAGCGCTCTTCCTGGTCATCTGTGGGCCAACTGGTCTGTTCCTTCTAGGAATGGTGGGAAGGCCTTAGAGGATTTATGGCATGAGGAGCTGTGGTTACATCTACAGTGTTCATAGGCAGGTTTAAACCAAAGCCCATGTTCTATCACCCCACTAGTTAGGTCAGCTACCTTGTCACCAGATGTGGGGCAGAAGTTTTTCAGTGTGGACAGTGGGGGTAAGGGTGTGTCTGTAGAAGTCCAAGATAACTTTGAAGTGAAAATGCATCCCTAATCAACACCCTGTAAGGGCCTTCTGCTATTTCCAACAGCATGGAGACTGACTCTGGACAGCTGGTGTCAGCAAGTACCTTATAGGCCAGCTACTAAGCATTGTTGATCCTTGTGCCTACCAGCTTCTTAAAAGACCTGTTGAGAAATGAATGGACATTGGACAAGAAGTTCACAGGTCAGTAGTACTGCATAACCCAGGATCTAGGCACCCTTGGCGCTGTATGAACAGTGCTTTCGGATGTACCCACATAGCCTGGGGCATGGACTAGGTTAGGGTTAGGGTTATGGAGACAAAGTCTCTTACTGCAGCAGCATGAATGAACACCTGAGCCTTGCTTCTGCTTTGCTTCCTCCCCTCTGTCATTCCCATCTGTTTTGTGCTGGTGTATTTGGACCCCTGGGTGGTACTTGACAGCTGGATTTAATTTTATATCAACTCCCTTGATCTTTCAGCAACCATTAAATGGATGTAATGATGGTAATTGCACATACAGAGAAGAAAGAAATAGCTGTGATCCTGTAAGCATCGTGATCAATTATTCAAAATCAAATACTAGCAGATGGCAAAGAGGTTATTAACCAGGATGAATCGGAATGCTGCTCTGGCTTCTGGATGGCTGTGCTGGATGCATCGATGACAAATGTCCATGCCAAAAGAATTTCCTATTTCTGGTGCAGTCTGTTGTTTTAGGAGGGGAAAACAGTGAATCATGTCAGAGCTATTCAGCCCTGATAAGAGAGGAAGCCTAGGACTGAGCAGCTGGAGAGCTATGTTTTTTGGCCGTATGCCCCCCCCCCCCCCGACTCCATGAGTCCCTTGGTCTTGCCATGTCAGTGGCAGCCACTCTACCACCGTGTCCCGCATTTTAAGGTACCCACTTTACCAATGTTTTACCTGCCTGATGCAGGTGCTGAGGCTGAGCAAATCCAGACTCAAGAAAGAAGGTGTGAAATGTTTCAGACTGGACCATTGGAGCGCCTGATGGGGGCTCGGGAGGATATTTCATCTGGAATGAGGTTATCTTCCAAAAGATAAACTCTTATTCAAATGGGAACTACTTCCAGGGAGCCCTTTGGCCTGTGACATATGAGGGGTCAGTATAGATGAGGGGTGGTGTGTCGCTGAGCAGGGGCATAGGAGCTGGACTGAATCAACCCTGAGTCCATACCCTGTCTCTGAATACAGTCAGTGCCAGATGCTACAGGGGATCATACAAGAACCCTATGGTAGGTGAATATGGGGTGGTCTGAGCCTACGCTGGTTCACAGCCCGGTCTCAGGCGGTTTGTTTCAGCCTTGAAACATAAGGTTTCATGTCCTTTCTAAAACCACTGCTGCAACTAACGGATGGCAATGCCGGGCACTCCTATTATTCATACACAAGTCCAGCGCCCTTCTGAATCTTGTCTTCTTGGCCTCCAGAGCGTCCGGTGGGATCAGGTCTCACAGTGACATTCACTTTTCATTACAAAAAAGTAGTAGGATCTCTCTAGACCATCGCACGTCGGGCATGGACCCCTGCATTAGCCTTGTTCCTAGGGTAAAGAGTCTCAGTCCTCTCCCTCTGTCTTCGGATGGGACCGTTCTCATTTCTCCTCCTTGGGCCCTCTCTTGCTCCGCGGTCTCTCTTCAGAGGTATGCTGCTGCAGAGAGCTGCGCTCGCAAATACAAAGCCACATCAGGGGCCCGGATCCTACTCTGCCTCTAGGGCCCGTGACAGTTCCCAAAGTACGTGTCAAAGTAGTCCAGCCAAGGAGGCATGGAGTTCTCCCACTTTTTAATGGGCAACCTAGGCCCAAATCCTCGTCCACCATGAAGCTTATCCTACAGCCAGGACAAACATGTCTTGCCTCAGGACTGTGAGCCAGATCCAACCCAGGAGAGGGATAGCTGGCAAGCACTCCTATCAAGAGGTACAGGTGCTGGTTGCCGGGGCAACCGCAGTTTGGTCAGCTGACCGGACGGGGGCAGGGCCTGACCTATATAAAGGAGGCAGTTCGCTAGCCGCTGAGGAAGGGGGAGCCCTGCTGGAGTAAGCTGAGGGGGAGCCTGAAGGCCTGAGCAGTTTCTGCTTGAGGATACCGGGTGGAGGAAGCCCTGGTAGGGATTTGAATGATGGTTAGCCAGTTGGCTTGGAGTTTATGTTGTAGCCCAAGAGCTTGAGTTTTCTGTTTGTAGTTTTATAAGGCCAGAGGACTGGGTGAGGCTAACAGGGGTTGGAGGAGGCCTCACAGGGGCTCCACGGTAGTGTGGGGACCCCAGTACCAGAGAGGGCTCAGCATTTGGGGGGGCACTGACCCCAGCCCTGAGAAGGGGCACAGAGGATTGGGGGCCAGGTAAGGCCGAGGCTGCCAGAGCCCCACAGGAACTTGTAGGCCCAGGGAGGGGATTTGGGGGCCAGGCATGGCTGCGGCCACCTGAGCGCCAATTGTGAGAAGCCCACGGGCGGGTGCAGGTGAGACGCCCAGGGGGTACTCGCTTTGGGACCCAAGGAGGGGGTTCGGGGCCAGGCATGGCTACGGCCACCTGAGCCCCAATCAAGACGAGGCCCCAGTGCGGGCACGGTGAGAGCGCAGGCAGCTGCGAGAAGAGAGAGGCCAGGGAGCGCCCGTGAGGGCGTGGGGCAACCGTGAGAGAGCGCCTGTGGGGTGCAGGCCCTAAGGCGGGCCAGAGAGCATCTGTGAGGGCGCAGGGCATTGTGAAAGAGGCCAGAGAGCCCGTGAGGGCCTGGGCCAGTGTGAGACAAGCCCAGGGAGCCTGTGAGGGCACGGGCAATTGCAAGACAAGTTAAGGGATGCCCATAAGGGCACGGCAAGGCATTGACCATAAAACATCCGGTACATCTGCGAGGCTTGGGGCATAGTACAGGGGTGGTAGGAGCCACACGTAGCCCATAAGGCTGGGGTGCACCAAGTCAGTCAATACAGAACAGGCGCCAGGATACACCAGAGCACTGTGTCCAAGGGGACAAAAAGACAGCTTCCCTTATAAAATACCTAACATCAAAGACGTGGTGGGTGAGAACGAGGGTGCTTTATCTTGGACTTGGCAAGGTAGGGGGTGTCTGGAGAGATCACGGCTGCTCCTAGGACCCCACCCCGTGACGCTGGCAGCTTAGTTCAATTCTAGTGCACCCATCCTAGACGCCTCGCTCTGGGGATGGGCAGCATTCATGGGTCCGTAGTCTACCCAGAGAAGTCCATAGCTCTCAGCCTGTTCTTTCACTGGGAGACCCTTATGTGTCTCTTATCATATAAAGGTCCTGCTTACTCTGAGGCATATGTTTAAATGACATGCAAGAAAGAGTATCCACTCACACTTTAGCCCACTAGCCTAGCGCCTAAAACAGTGCCCAGAGAAAGCAAGACCCAGTGCCACCCTCAGCCTGAGAGAGTTTGAAGTTGCCTCTCCCACACCTTTTTCCATGATGGGGCATCCCGCGTGCTACAGTTCCCATGCAGTGGGGTACAGCTGTTCTTCCTCCCGTTGCTAGAGGCAAAATGAGTGTAACACCGTGTTTCTTTATGAGCTAATTGTCTGCGTTTCCCTGATTCAGCAAGTTCTTTTGGTTTTGCTTTCATTCCTTTAATGTCATGCTGTAAGAAAAGGCCCCTGTGGTGGCAGCTGCCACGGTCCAGGATGTTTTGGGGGATTTCTGGAGCAGGAAAGGGTGAGCTGTGCAGAGTTGGGGGAGCTGGAAGACCACAGGGGTGGCATGAGGGGGTGGATTCCTGTCTCTATAGGGGGAGCAGAGGATGGAGGGAGGACCCTGGGGGCTGCACTCAGTGCACTAAGGCCCATGGTCCAGTTACCATTGTCCAGCTGGAAATCAGACCAGAGTTTGATTCTACTAAATCCAGATTCCAGCTCCTCAGTAAAAGTGTGCCCAGGTGTTCAAATGCTGCTGCTGCCACGTGCTTTCTCAGAAGGCTAAGTAGAGGCCAATGATAGAAAACAGAGCCAGGCCTGGTGCAGAAACGACAACACTTTGGTATTGCAGTAGCACCTACTGCCTGCAACCAGGCTGGGCCCTAGCGTGCTAGATGCTGTACATAGAATCATAGAAAATAAGGGTGGAAGGGACCTCAGGAAGTCATATCTAGCATCCAACCCCTTGCACAAAGCAGGACCAGCCCCAGTTGCATCATCCCAGCCAAGGTTTGTCTACCCGGGTCTTCAAAACCTCCCAGAATGGAGAGTCCACCACCTCTCTGGGTAACCTGTTCCAGCTCTTTACTACCCTTTACTACCCTCGTCGTGAGAGTTTTTCCTAATCTCTAACCTAAACTTCCCCTGCTGCAACGTGAGCGCATTGCTCCTTGTCCTGTCATGTGCCGCCACTGAAAACAGCCCAGCTCCATCTTCTTTGCAACCTCCCTGCAAGGAGTTGAAGGCGGCTATTAAGTCCCTTCTCAGTCTCCTTTTCTCTAGGCTAAATACAGCCTGCTCTCTAGACGTGCATGACAGCTAACAGATATTTCGGGAAGGAGCACCCGTAAAGGAAGCATTTGAAATTTGTCCTTTTTTATTGCACTCTTCCAGAGACGGGAGAAGCCCAGCTCTGGCTTGCTGCCATAATATTTTTGTTGCATCTCAGTTGGGGCCAGGCAGACAGAAGGAGCCTACAGTGGAGGACTGCACTTGGTTCCTTGCACCCCAAATAGACACAGCATGCCGGGAAGTGGGGAGAGTCTGGTTAAAATTAATCTGGCAGCCCAGCATGCATATGCTGTGGGGGGGTTGATAGTCTAATACTTGCGGACCTGCTCACCAATAGGGCTAAGAGGGCTGGTTATTGAGGGCTGGGCAGTGTTTCCATCTGGCACGCCGTGCTGTTGGAAGTAGTAGAAGGCCTTTACAGGGTGATGACTGAGGGTGTCTTTTCACTTCAAAGCTATCTCAGGCTGGGCAGCACTCCCCCTACTCACTGATAGGAACCTGCAAGAAACTTAATAGGGCACAATTCACCCTGCAGGAGTGATGGGTGCTCAGCTCCTCGGAGACCCCCGTCCCTTTGGACTAGTGAGGACCACGCTGCCTTGCATGGAGGGGCAGGGGGGAGGATCCCAAGTATTCTTCTGCATCCCTGCGCTCCTGACGGACATGGCCTAGAGAAACCCAACAAGAGAGTGGAGGAAGACCGGTTTGTGGCCCGCTACCTATACACACCAGGCAGGGATTGGAGGGGGAATGCTACAACCCTAAGGGATGGCAGCAGCAGGTGTGTCCTCCCCCGAGTGTCAGAGACCGCAGAAGGACGTCTCCAGGGACAGCCCTCCCAGAAATCGCCCAAAGACAGCAGGACTCTTCACCTCCAGCAGCGGCGGGGACGCCCAGATGCTTTGCATTCACTCATAGTAGGGAGCCTACATCTAGATTTCTGTGACAGTGACAGTGTTTGTGAAGCATTTTTTGAAAGGAAAGCTCTGAACGGACTGCAGTGGGAGAGACAGCTGTCAAACACCCTGGTCTTGCTCCATTGCCTGGTACTCTCCATACAGCTGTGCTGCTTTCCCAGGATCTGGGGTAACCTGTGATTTTGAAATCCCCATGCTACAAGGTGCGGTTAGGGAAAGGCTCTGGAGCTGCGTCACACAGGGCTTTGGGCTATCTTTAAGAGGTCCGTAAAGAAAATGGAGCAATACCCTGAGTGTCACTGTACTGACTGCAGCCTTGACCCTTCCCAGGACTCCATAATGATTACATTTTTTCCCCAGAGTGGCTTTCAACTGGAATCCAGTTAGACCAAGTGACTGGTTTAATCTGCGTGCTGTCATGGATGATGTAGTACCTCAGCTTTGTTTTTTCCCTGTATTGGGCATCTTGCCAATCAAAGCAAGGCACTCCAGAGATGGCTATGTATTGCCCTACACTGCGAATCGTCATCTACATCAACGCAAAGCATGGGTGGAAGCTGCTGTTCTCCCCCCGGTATTGCCAGCACCTGCTTCTCTGCTCACTTTGTGTAATGGGCACAAGAGGGGGACTCAGGCCCTTCATCTCCAGGGGGTGAGACTGGAAGATGACATCTGAGTTGTTCTGATCCTAAACCAGGAAAAGGTTCAGCAGTTTCAGTTCAGCTTTTGCTACTAACTGAAAACCACTATACACACACGTGAGCTTTCCAACCATCTGTAAAGCCCAATTTTGGAGAAGCAATGACCCCTGCTTCCTCTCCAGATCCTCCTTGACAGTTTGGGGCACAACTGTCTCATAATCATTGGACAAGGGGACAGAAATGCAGCTGGCCTTACAATCATGACAGCATTGTCCTGTTGATTTCTATGGGCTTTGGACCAGCCTTGACAACAGCGTCCTGCCTTCATTTGGGCATTACTGCTTTGGATGTCTCCGCAGTGGCTGGAATGGGTTAAACACCATGAACCAGCTGGCTATGGTGTGACTTGTGAACACTGGCAGGGTCAGGTACAGTAAATCCACCTAGACAGCTGTCAAGCGTCTGTCCCAAAACTAGGCCGCCTAAAATTAGCACCTTGAGGTAGCGTGACAACACAAGGAAAGCATGATGCCCAAAATACAGGCCAGGAAGAGGCTCTTGTGAAAGAGGGCTGTTTTTGCACTAGGAATGCTTGAGCTGGGGGAGGAGGAGGGCAGGCCTCACAGTACCAATGAAGACCATGCAGAAGGCGCAGACACTGACTTCTGCGTGATGGGGTCTTGCTGAACCCCTTGACTCTCAACCAGAGGAGAAGAGAATCCAGTCCTCGCTCTATCAGGGAAACTCCTAGCCCTGGAAAGGGCCCGTCGACCACATGCACACACTTGCACACACACACACCTCCCAATTGCAACAGATTGTAACGGCAACCTGTTGCAAAGGCACTTTCAAGCCCAGAGCATTGTGTAAATCAGGTGAAAGGCCTGCTCAGGACTACCCCCTCATCCAGATGTTAACGAGCTTAAGCTATTAATTCTCTCTGTAGCAGGGCTGGTTTGTGTTTGGGTGTGACTCACTCGTCATCACTGCCTGCTCCAGCTTGCTTGGGGTTCAGGGTGTTTATAAACCAGGCTGCCACGGTTTGAAATCCTTCTGCAGCACTTGTGGTTGATACCTCACTCCCAGCTTGCAAAAACTCTTTTCCCATCTGTAGCCGCAAAGTTGGTGCCACTTCATTGTGAAAGGAAGGGGGAGGGGTTTTGCTGTAAGGGGACACGGGTCTTGCAATTCCCTCCCTTCCTGCAGCCCTTCAAAATAACCTAAAGATTCATCTACAGAAGGAGAATAACACTGGGAAGAGCTGGGGTGCGAACTGAAGCCACATGGGTTATGCCCAAGTAAGACTAGCCACATGAAAATAGATGGTGTTTTAACTATAGCAGGGCTTTTCTGTTGTGGCTACTTGGGGGAATGAATCCAAGTTTGTGTTTAAAGTGGATAAATTAAACCACTTTCAGTTCTCATGTAGATACCCTCATTCAGAATGAAAGTGGCTTTAATTCAATGGACCTTAATTTGGGGCTTCTCTGCCTGGAAGACAGACAAGGATGGTGAATTCACTGCTACTGCTCTCATTAGGCTTATTGGGCCTTTTGCGGGGATACAGAGAGGATGTTTTTGACAGCTGGAGGATGAGCTATTATGTCTCCTGTTATATTTCTTCAGGACATGGGGCAGGACAAGCTGCCAAATTAGTTGTGGACTGTAATGTTTTTGCACAAAGGTATGCAATTCAGATGACACATCCTACGATCGCGTGAGCTCAGAGGCATCAGCGAATGCAAAAGCAACAACCATTCAATTTGACTTCTGCCGTCCGGCATCCAGTCTTCAGAGTTTTACCACTTAGAAACAGGCCTGCCAGTGTCTGAAAGCTATCGGTAGATCAAATTAAATGTAGTACTCCACACACGCACAGTTTAATGCTATTGAAATAAATCGGAGGGACAGATTAGAAAAATGAGATGGGCTGCTTTAAAAAGCAGGGCCGGTCCTTCTGGAGCAGACACAGTCGGCATGTGTGTAGGAAGCAGAGTGAGAAAGCCATGTCTATTTTTATTGCATCCATCTCCATCATATCTATTTTTGTTACATTCATCAATGGGCAGAAAACCCTGGAAAGTAGCAGTGCTGAAAAGGAACGGAGGGGTCACTGCCCTGCTGACATATCCCCATTCCCCACTGCTCTTATGTCTTGGTGTTAGCATTGCAATCTTGAGTCAGGGGACAACTCCCTGATCCAGTTCATGGAGCTACTGGAACATACTTAATTTTGCTAGATTTTCCAGTGGTTAATCCAAGGGGAAGTTCTGCCTGGGCTGCATTTGCACCTGTTTGCATTTGCACCTGTTTTGTGCAAAAAACAGAGAATCAATTCACTGAAGAATGTTTTGTCCTGGTGTCAAACTGAGTGCCAAGTTCTGGGGGGAATCTAAGACTGACTCGAAAGACAGCACTTAACATGCTTCCCAGGGCAAAAGCCCAAAGTTATTTCCTTGGGAGTGTGTCTAAAAGAAGCAGCATTGTAGGATGAACTCATTCGCTCCAAGGCAGGGGTGCCCACCACATGGCTCAAGGGCGCCATCTAGCCCACTGGGGCATCCTAGGGTCTGCCAAAAATCTCTCTTGACTGACCTATGCCATCTCCTTGCATCTTCCTTTACATCTAGCAGTGGTGGCAGGTATAAAAAGGCAGAGCCAGCTTGGCCTCGGATGTCTCCTTAACCCCTTCGTCACTTGGTGGGGCATCCAATTTACTCTTGAAGGTATTCAATATAGGTACTTGAGCCACCTCCGCTGGCAGACTGTTCCAGACCTTGGGGGCTCGGACAGTAAAGAAATTCTTCCTTATGTCCAGCCTAAAACGGTCTTGCAGGAGTTTGTGACCGTTCGACCT
>NW_017728906.1:201799036-201801264 GCF_001723895.1 Crocodylus porosus | reverse complement strand
GAAGTCAGGCTAATGGGCCTGTAGTTAGCCGGATCCACTCTCCTCCCTTTCTTGAAGATCGGCACCACATTGGCCTTCTTCCAGTCTTCGGGCCTTCTTCCAGTTTCCAGTCATCATCACTTAAGTGGGCACCTTGCCCCACACCACCAGGCTGCCTTAGACCTCCACTCCCATGTTGGGGTTTCAGCCATCCCTGCTTCTACCCCTACTGCCCTGGCTGGTCCCTTTGGTCTAGACCTACTACACCGGGCCTCGGTCCTTGGGCTCCAGCCCTTGGCTTGCCCTCTTGGGCTTTTATCTCTGCCCTACCTGGGCCATGATCCCTCTGGCCCCAAGGTCTGCCACTCTCTGGGCCGTGGCCCCCCTGGCCCTGTTCCTGCCCCAATCCCTGTCCCCCTAGGGCTGTTGGCTTGTTGGTCCCCATTCCCACCTCCCTATGCTGTGGGCTCTCTAGCCCTGTTTCTGCCCCTCTAGGGCAACTCTGGGCTCCCTGGCCCCTGGCTGTGCCTTGAGCCTGACCCCTAGCACTCATGGGACCTGCAAGGCACCCCTTTCTAGTCCTACCCAAACCACTGGTCAAACCTCAAACAAAAAGAATAAGCACTCTGGCCCTAACTAAACCTTTAGCCCCCCGGCTGTATACCGAAAACTCCTATGCAGCCTTAGTTTGCTGCTGCCCCCCAACCCTTTCACTTGCTGTCTCCAGGGATAGCATGCTCACAGCCCATCATCCGCAGGCAGCGCCCTGCAGGGCTCTTTTCCCTTCAGCTCCCAGGGCCAGGCTGTTTGCTCTTGCTCTGACCTTGGATGATATGCCCAGATCCCAGCCCCTTCCAGTCCTGTGACTCCCTGTGGGTGCTCTCTAATGTGCCTTGCTTACCAGCTTGCAAGAGCAGTTGTTCTCTTGCTACTTCCCAGGTTACTCTCCCATTATACTATAGCCATGCTACAGAGGCATGTCTCATTTAAAGGGCTCTGGATGCTTATTCCTTTATAGCTAACCCTCCTCTTGATTGCCTGGGTGCAGTTTGCCTCTGTGTTTCTCTCTCAGTAACAGGAGCTGTAGGCTCCCTGTCGCAGGTCTCTCTCAGGGCAGATTCACACCATGCTCCCAGCATGTCCTGGCAGCAATGCCCCATCCAGCAGCTCCTGCTTGCACACCCCACATCCAGAAATACACAGGCAAGGCATCTAGGGCATCTCCCATGTCCTCAAAATCCAAGCTCTGGCATGCTGGGTTGGATGCATGAGAGGGAACAGGTGGACATGACATGCCCGGGGTATCCCTTGTGGGATGTGCCCAGAACATAGTTTAGCTATGTCCACTGCGATGCATGACTCATTGCTATAATGCCAAGATCAGAGGGGAAGAATGAGTGTTGGGTTCCTCCTATAGCAATGACAAAGCCTGGTGCAGCGTGATGTTGCTATTTTTCATGGCATCGCAGTGAGCTATGGAGGAAATAACTGTGCTATCACACGGGCCAAAGGCTCCATTGTTGCAAACCCGGCCAGCGCCAGACAGCTGAGGGGGGTGGGAATTAGGATGATGAGAAGTCCCTTTGCCATGTGAACGAGCTAGAAGCAGGCACAGAGAGTTGAGAAAAACATAAATAACGGAAACACCACTTAAAACATCAATGGCCTTTGTGTTTCTGTTTATGGAGGCTGGCAGGCCAAATCCAAAGCCCACTCACATCAAAGGGACTCTTTCTGTGGACTGGGATCTGACAACAAAAGAAAAAGGTGGACAACTCGAGCGGCTCATAACAGGATGGGGTGGTCTTTCAACCCTAAAGCACTAGTTCAAGCCTGGCAAAGCTGTCAGGAGTGCCTGGGCGTTTCCACAGGTTCCTAAATTTTTAAGGCCAGATAAGAGGCTGAGATTGTCCAGTCCAATCCCAAACAGCATGAGCCAGAGGATTTCACCCGGTTATCCCTGCATAGAGGCCAACAACATACACCACCTTTTTCCCCAAAAATCCTAGCTGCTGGAAATGGGAGTGTGCATTGTATACAAGAAATACAGTAAGTGCAGGTTCTGCCGCCTTACCCAAAAGTAAAATCCATAGTGATCCACAGGATGATGAGTGGGCTCAGCTCACCTGCTGCTGCTACACAGTTACCTACTACAAGGAAATATCTCCCTTCCTTCATACTGTCTTTCAAAACCATGGTGTATATTATATTCTCGGGTGTGCTGCGTGGGAGAAAACATGGTATTTGAC
>NW_017728906.1:201766340-201798550 GCF_001723895.1 Crocodylus porosus | reverse complement strand
GAAATATCTCCCTTCCTTCATACTGTCTTTCAAAACCATGGTGTATATTATATTCTCGGGTGTGCTGCGTGGGAGAAAACATGGTATTTGACCCAACGCCTCCCTCTCCAGAAAGGCACCGTGTCATGATGGGAAGAAGCCCCCTGGAGAGGGTGAACCCATTGCTTCCATTGACAGTGGGTTGCAGTGGTTAATCACACACACAGCTGAAAATGCTGTGCCTAATTTCTACCTTGAATTTGCCACCCTTCAACTTCCAGCCATTTGCTGCAGTTGTGCCTCACTCTTTGTGACCCGGTATTTGCTATCCAAAAAGACACTTGAGTGTAGCACTCCAGTCACATCCCAGGCTTTGGGATAAGGCAGACAGATGGAGCTCTCTATGCCTTTTCCTGTAATGCCAGTTGCTAGCATCCCACAGCTGGTTGTCAGCTTATTGCAAAATCATTAGGGGCCTCCATTGCATATGGAGCAGACAGACGTGTGCAGGAAAGGAAACTAATGCCAGTCTCAGCTGAGAATCAAGGGACCAATGCTTAACCACTTTGTCTTGACTGCTCCAAGGAGGCCCACTGGTATGATGAAGGGTGCAGATTTTTCTGCAGAAAAAAATCATCCCTAAAGGCTTTGATTTGTATGAATCCTGCCACTGTGTATTGCAGGGAGGAAGAGAGATACCTGTAGCTATCTTGTGGGTTGCAATCTGGCTCCCCTTCCAGGTTATCATGCCCCTAGCCTTGCCTTCTCATCCTTTCTAGTGGGTGTGGAGGACCAGGACTCAGATCACTGGGCTTATTTAGTTTGGAGAAGAGAAGACTGAGAGGGGATTTAATAGCAGCTCCCTGCAGGGGGGTTGCAAAGGGGATGGAGCTGGACTGATCTCACTGGGGGCAGGTGACAGAACAAGGAGCAATGGGCTCAAGCTGCAGCAAGGGAAGTTAAGGTTAGATATAAGGAATAATTTTATCACTAGGAGGGTAATAAAGCACTGGAACAGGTTACCCAGAGAGATGGTGCAATCTCCATCCTTGGAGGTTTTCAAGACCCAGGTAGACAAAGCCTTGGCTGGGATGATGCAGTTGGGGCTGGTCCCACTTGGAGCAGGAGGTTGGACTAGATGTGACCTCCTGAGGTCCCTTCCACCCTCATTGCCTATGAATCTGTGGACCTGTTCTCATCTTTTCTCACTCCACAGCATGTGCAGATGAAACGAGTTGCACACAGAGGATGGCCACAGGGCACAAAAACAGTATGTGCTCAGGGAAGCTTTCTGGGTGTGAGCAGTGTCCGCCTTTAGAAAATCAGGCTGTGCTGGGGTGTATGACATTGGTCAAAGAAGGAGCATGTGGAATCACCCAGGCCTGTCCCACAACATCTCCAGGTCTGGAGAGCGGAGCAGACTGGGGTGAACTCGGCTTAGCTGGGAGAAGCCAGGTGGGAACCAGGGACTGTATCAGACTGCTGGTGTTGCAGCCTCTCAGCTCTATTTTGGCAGGCTGGGGTTACAACCTGGGCTCCCAGAGATGCTGTAAAAGCCAACTGGTTTAGGAGGTGCTCAAGTAGTGTTGCTTGTCTTGGATAAAGCTTCAGCTAGGGTTAGTTAGATCACACTTGGCAAATCCACCTTGCCTCACTTGCTTTCCCAAGGAAAAGAGGCATGATCTTTCCTAGTGTTGGCTGGCACAGGGCAACCAGCATGAGACAAACCCTTAGTAGAGACCAGGGAGCATAGCCTTCACATGTATGAATAGGACAGAGTCACCCCTGGCTTCCTCAGCTGCTAACTCCTGATAACATTGCATTGGCAACACATGAGAAAACTACTAACCGCCTCATCTTCACTAGGATTTTACCCCCTCTCAGCTAACACAGGGCTTGAACACATACCCTAGTGAAGCCGTGCCCATGCTGCTATTCCAGACAAAGCCTGGCTTCAAATCGCCTGGCGAACTTCATTGCCAAAGGCCTCTTTTTTTCCCCAGTTTGTAGACAAGCTATGAGTTGGATGCAATGAAGGAAAGTGCTTAGGAATGGGGAGTTATCATGGGGCTGCATGAAGCGTAGTGTTGGGTGGTCTTTTGGGGTCAAATAAATCATCACAGAAGGAAGATTCCTGCTCAGGTATGTGCAAGGCCAGCTATTTGCAAAGGAAATAGGTTTAATTTTGCCTCCGACAGATGGGCTGTGGGGCAGACAAAGGTTGCCTGTAACCCATCCCTCTGGTTTCAATAGGAGTGAGTCATGCACCCTTCCTGCTGCAGAAGGAAGCTTTCTTGCTCCAGCAAAGGACTGAAAAAGGAGGCCCAAGTGACATTTTCTTCATAATGCCTGGCCTATTTGGGAACACAAAGCCCCGTTTCTTCCCGTGTCTCCTGGGTCAGCAGCCCAGCTCAGAGACTTGGCAGCTCCTGCCTCGTGCACAGAGAAGCCATTCTTAGGCCTTCTCAGAGTGCGATGCTCCCATTCCCGTGGCGGCTGCTTTCCGTGGCGGGATGGCAAAGGGCAAGACTGGCAGAGGGTAGAGCCCGAAGAAGATTCGCTTGCCAACCTAACGTAGCAGAGAGCAAGAGAGGCTGCAGCCAGGATATCTAGTTAGACACTAATGCAGGTAAAGACACAGGATCGTGTCCTTCCCTTTGGCTGTAGCCTATGAGTGCCTGGCACAGCTGGGGATGTGTTTGTCCTCCCCAGCCTAAGGGGGTCATTAATGCCCACACCCTGGATTAGCAGATGGTGGCAAAGTAGCTGCAGTTGCCATATAGTAGCCCACCAGGGGCTGTCCCGGCAGCCAAGTGAACGGCTCCCAGGCAGCTTCTTGCCACTGCTATGGTAGCAAAGATTTGAGCAGGTCCCGATCCCAAGCCGCAGCACGTTATGTGGATATCTGCCCACCTCCATGCCTAGGCACAATGGGCTCCCTGAAGTGCTGTGGCAGGGCATGTGCATCCTGTCCAGAACTGCGCCTGGTCTCAAGGCAGGAGCCAGGCTAACACTTCATTGCCCATTAGCCAGTTGATTTTGGTTTTTACCTTTGCTCTGCAAAGCCTCTGTGTGGCTTGATGTCCCACAGAGCAGGGGGCAACTGCTGAGGAGAAATAGAAGAATCTTTTGGGTAAGACCCCGGTCTTACTGAAGTCAATGGGAACTTTGCCAGTGGCTTCAATGAGATCAGGTTCCTCTTTTACCTCTGAAGAGCTGGTGAAGTTTACCAAGGGCCAGGTTTAGCCTGTGGAGAGACATCCTCTTTGGCTTGAAGTCACCGAACTGAAATCCAACCCAGGCCAGCGGTGATGAACCAACACCATCCCGAGCACTCCCTCCCAGCTGTAGAGTTGGTTCAGTAAAAGGTCTTGCTGAACAAAACTTGCTTCTCCCATCCTATGCGCTGGTGATCTGGGCTGGTCAGTGGTTTTGGTTCTGCTGTCAGTGGACATTGGGCCCACGCTCTGGCTTTGCTGCACCTACGCCTTCTTGGGTGTCACTGAGTGTGACCAGCATTGGGTCCAGATGTGAGCTATCAGTCTGGAGAAAAGAGAGGGGACACTGGGTCCCCAGGGGACCCAGAAATCCGAGGGAGATGCAAGGAGGGCAAGGCTTGGCAAGGGGATTGAGAGGGTGCTTCCAACAGTAGCAAGCTGGCAAGACAGATGCGGATGAGACATCTGGGCTGAACCAGGAGCTGCCTCCACTGCACTGGGCTCATCTACACCCCATCTTAAGCGAGGGGGACACCACCGACTGCAGCCTTTGGAAGCATGCGGCAAGCCCGGTGCCAAGCTGGGCGTTTCAGGCCTGACCAATCATTGTCGCATGCCTTGTGCCAGCCATGAGCCCAAGGCATGAAGCTGCCCTCCCAGGATGGTATGTGCATGAGACAGCTAGCAGCGGGGGCTGGATAGGGATACAGGAGACCTGGGTTTTACTCCCAGTTCTGCCTGGAGCTCCCGTGTGGTGTGACAGAGACACTTCCTGCTCCTGGGATTTGCCTCTTGTTCTGTTTTACTGCAAAGTCTTTGAATTAGGGATGTGTTTGCTGCGCACCTCAAGAACCCCTGGTGCAACAGGGCCATAGTCTCTGATCAGGCCTGTGTACATGGCAGTGATTGGGCTCCCCTGATAGAGAGACTCTGTGCATAGATGTTTTACATGTTGGCTTTGCTCTCTCTTCAGATGTAATGAAACCGGTTCGTTCTGCAGCTGGTACCAGGCAAGAGCGCACCTGGTCTAGCACTCAACGTCTGGCTGCCGGCAATACAAACCATTGCAGAGGTTGGCCTCGGACTGTCTCCCCACAACCACAGCATCTTGGCAACAGTGGGGTCCAGATACAGGGGAAATACCTTCTTCCTGACCTCAGCTCACTAGCAGCCCTGAATCATGAGGCTTGCAGTGCGTGTAAGGTTGGTTGTGGCCATTGAGTCTGCAGAGCCTGTGCTTGCGCATATGAAGACCTTTTGCCTAAAATACTCTAATTCAGCAGTGGGTTTGAAAGGCTTGTTGGCTGTTCCTTTCAAAGGGATTTCTGTATGGCAGGACATGATGCTATGCCTTGACCTGAGTTCAGGACTGGCTACTATTGAGGACAGAACTTAGCACAATGCTGTCCACAAAACAGCCCATGCAATGGTCGGATCAAGGCTCTTCCATCACAAGGCCTTGCGGGGACATCAGCAGTTCAGGTACCCAGCAAGTAAAGAGGAAAGTTGGGAGGCCAAGAAGCAAAGAGCGGAGTAGAAATAAAAAGCATATTGCTAAATGCACCTTGTCATGCATCCACAGATGCATCTCGAGCAGGTCCAAAGAGGTGATCCTCCCCCTCTGTGCGGCACTGGTCAGGCCGCAGCTGGAGTACTGCGTCCAGTTCTGGGCACTGCACTTCAGGAGGGATGTCGACAGCATGGAGAGGGTCCAGAGGAGGCCACTTGTATGATCAGGGGACAACAGGGCAGGCCCTACGAGGAGAGGCTACGGGACCTGAACCTGTTCAGCCTCCACAAGAGAAGGCTGAGGGGGGATCTTGTGGCCTGTTATAAACTAGTCAGGGGGGATCAGCAGGCATTGGGGGAGTCCCTGTTCCCCCGAGCACCGCCAGGAGTGACCAGGAATAATGGTCACAAGCTGGCAGAGGGTAGGTTTAGGTTAGACATCAGGAGGCGCGACTTCACGGTCAGGGCAGCTAGGGTCTGGAACCAGCTTCCAAGAGAAGTGGTGCTGGCTCCTACCCTGCGGGTCTTTAAGAGGAGGTTGGATGAACATCTTGCTGGGGTCATTTGACCCCAGCACTCTTTCCTACCATGGCAGGGGGTCGGACTAGATGATCTGCTCAGGTCCCTTCCGACCCTAAAAACTATGAAACTATGAAACCATAGCATAGATCAAAATATGCACCCTGCCACCCCACATACACACCTCCACGTGCCCTACTGCCACATACTACGGGTTAAGCAACACTGGTACCCTTAGCTCTTCTCTCATTCGAAACCTTTCCTGCAAGCGTAGGAAACCAGTACAGGATGTGCGTTCTTCAGTCGACATACACCCTTTTCAGGCATGTTGGAGGCATGTGACATCTTGTCCACCCAGGAGATGTAAATGCATCAGCTAAGGCACATACCCCAACACGTGCAGCAATAGTCATGGAGTCCCTGAACAAAACAGGTTTTAATTTTGACAAGGATACAGCAAAAGAATTCCTTCTGCATTTCCCTCATGACTCATGGCTTTCAACCCATTTTCTAAGTCGGCTATTGTGTAGCGGTGTGCTTCTGTGCTGGCTCTGTGTTTGCTGCTGTGAGCAATTAATTGTTCACAGAGAAGAAAAAGCATAAAGAAAGGATGAGCAGTGCGTCTGTGCCAATAAAAGAAAAATCGCTAAAAATCTCTACTTTTCTAAAAGAAAAGTAGCAAGTTTGTTGCACTGGTTTCACTCGCTGTCTGGTTCTGGTCAGAAAAAATGACCATCTACAAATGGTCTTTACCCACCAGCTCGGATTCGATTGTATATTCAGGTAATTGATGGTTTGTCTTGAGCAAAGGTCTACTCCAGAATATGCTGAGGACATGTGAAACATGCTCCAGGGTAACTTGCACTGTTGTAGTTTTACTCCTGATTTTTACAGGCTGGAGAGCCCCGGTCCTCTGCAGATCCATCCAGGGCAAGGAGGCGTTGATTGTATATCCAGTGGCAAAACTAAGTTGGTCTATGTTTTTCCCAGCAGACCTAATTCAGCTATGGGAGAGCAACCTGGATTCTCTTCTGTCTCTTATATCAGCAAGAAAATGATGGACTAAATCTCACGTGCATGTTCTTAGTTGGTATAACAATACCCTGCTCTGTGTTAACCCTGCTATAAGACCTACACCCCTTCTAGGCTGCAATACAAATTACATAAGGCTCCTGAGCCGTAGAATTTAGAGCCAGCTCTCTCAGGGAGGCTGCATGACGTAGGTGCTACCACAGCGCCTTGCCCCTAGGGCAGCAGGTAATAGGTGGTTTGTCTTGAGCAAATGTCTACTCCAGAATATGCTGAGGACATATGAAATATGCTTGCACTGCTGTAGTTTTACTGCTGATTTTTCCTGCCAGAGGTTTGCTTAAGTCACCCTGAGATAAGGCTGCCAGTTGTGCACCCGCTCCTGCATATGCTGGTGTGAAGACTGATCCCACCAGTGCACACAGGTCATGGACCCAGGGTCAAGGTCAGCAATGATATCACGCTGCAAATCCAACCCAGCTCCATCATGGAAACCTACAGTGCCGAGCATGGCAAAGCAAGAGTGGCCCCGACCTTGTGCTCCCCACCCCTCAGGAGTCACAGCCATCACTGCCAAGGCATACATTGCTGCCAGGGTTTCACATAGCAAATGATGCCCACTTTGCCTGGGCAGAAATGGTTGTATGCAGCACAGGACAACAGAGTCAGACCCAGCATCTTTAGTACTACACCATGGGGAAACAGACCTGGATGCTAGAGAAACGACTGTAAAATACATGCAATGCAGTAGCAAGTGAGGGCTTGTGGCTAACCCTGGTAACCACCATGTGGGCTTCAGTAGCAGGGACGTGGCGTTCTCTTGTGTTCTCCAGCATGGCCCAAAATAAACCTCCAGAAGAAAGGGAGAGCTGTCTGCTAAGTCCTCCCAGGCTCTCCAGAGAGCAATGGGTCATCTGCGCACAACTAGATAACTGCGTTTTAGAGACTGCAGAGACCTGTCACCAGGTGTTTTAGGGAAGGGAGTCTTTCTGCTGACTTCAGCTGTTCGTGATTTGCCTTTATGCATCTGGGGCCTCTTTGGGCATTGTCTTCCCAGCTGTTTGCATATGCAGCCCCCATAGTTGCCTCCTCTGGCCCTACTGTGGAAAGGGTCACTGAAATGAATGGAAGTGGATGAGAACTGGCCTCCTCCCTGGCATTAGATGGTGGGGCTGCAGAGCCATTCATATTCCTGCCCTCAGCTTGCATAAAGGAAACAGGGAGGCTAAGAAATGCACCCAAGATTACACAGTAAGTTGAAGCTAGCACTAGCGAGCTGCTGCCCACTGCTCAGACAGCTGGGCCCTGCTGCATTTCTCACACAAGTGTCATCAATTGACATGCCCCCTTTGGCCCACCTGTTCATCAGTGATGCAGATTCAGAGCTAGCACCATAAACGAGGCCAGCGTTCCCATCCCATCACACAGCACAGGGCAGATTGGGCAAACCAAGTCCCAAATTGGCATTGAAGCCAGCATTCCTCTGGGCAGGGACCCAGGAGGGGCCCAGTCTGCCTGCCCGTCCCACCTGGCAGAGCGCCTTGTCCCTCCTCACCTGCGTGAGGGCAGCTCCTGGAGGGAGGGGTTTGCAACTCTCAGGGAGACTCCTTCCCAGCAAGGATGTGGAGCAGCGTAGAGCAGAGTCGTGATGGAAAAGCACGGCCCAGGGTGGAAAGTCAACCCTGTCTTGCTGAAACCAGAGGTCAATTCCTGCACCAGGAGAAAGGCCCCCATGGTCCAAAGAGATCTTAGTGCCTCCCAGACTGCAGGACCCCCTTCAAGACCATGCCTCCTCTGCTGCCCCTCTTCCCCCCTGCCCACAGCCTGGCCTTCTTTCTCTCTGCTCTCCAGAGAGGGAGCACACATACATCCAGGGTGGAAAGTCGGGCCATGGACTGGACCTCGCTTGCATCCCCGTGGTATCCTCCTTGCACTGGACTGCAAGTACCTTGGGCTTCCCTGCCAACCTCAAGGCTCCTGGCCTTGCTACAGCCACACCCTTGGTGGCCTGTCCGCCACCCTCTTGTGTGGGGGCTGCACATCAGGGTCTACCCTGAACCCTGTGGTATGATTCACCCAGGACATCTCTTGTGTTCCCCACCCCTTGCGGCTGGTGGTGACTAGGAATGCTACTGAATTTCCTTCCCCTCTGAAGGAAGCCTTGGAGCAACTGGTTCCCTCCTCCTGGAGCTGCAGTTCTTATCTGCTCTTTTTCTGTGTTAACCATGAAAGGCCCCAGGTCCAGGATGGATGTGCTCACTTCCCTTGCGTCTAGGCCTATTAATAAGTGTTTGCAGGTGCATCATCCACTGGCACTAGGGTCTCAGGCTGTGGTAGGGGAGGCTAGAAAGTGAGAGAGAAGGAAAAATGCAGAAGCCACCAGGCATCCTGCGGGGAGGGATGGGGGATGCGTTTTCTGTTATGAAATGGAAGGGTTGTGGCTTAAAGCAGCATGAGCAGAATGGGCTTGGGAGGAGGAAGCAAGGCTCCTTTGAAAACCAAATTAGACATGAAAGTGGAAGACAAAAAATCATCTGCTGGCTATATGGTGTTAAGCACGGTTCAACAGAGACACTGGACTCTTAGCCCATTACCTGGACTAGCTTTTATAACCCTTATAGGTTAACTGCCTTGTTCATCTCTACTGACCTGTTCAACACCTTTGTGGCTGTCAGCAGTGTCCCTTCTCCCTATCCTTTATATTTTAAATCCCTTTTGTTTCATACCCCCGCTCTCTGCAAAACCATTGCATCTGATGAAGTAGGTTATTGCCTGCCTTGCCTTCTGTCTGACTTTAGACTAACACCGGTGGCTATCTGCCTCTCTCTGCCCCGAGAGAAGGGAGTGTGAGCTGCTGTGTGGCAAGCTGATGGGAGGAAAGGTGCATTGGTGGCTAGGCTGCAGGCCAGATGCTCCCAAAACCGGGGCTCTATTTCTGGCCCTAACACAAGCGTCCTGAGTGTGTCCGAAGGCGTCACTGTGTGCTGTCTGTCTGGTACATTCCCCGGCAGGATTGAAGGCCAACACGTGATTCCTGGAGACTTCCCGTTTTACAGCAGGTGTAAGCACAGTCCCACCTCCTGGGGGCTGATGCTAAGCCATTGCCTTGTCATTTCAGGGAAGGAGGAGGTTGAGCAGGGCTGGGAGAGGATGGAGCTTGGCTGCCACAGCCCCTGCAAGCAGAGAGTCCTCCAGGCCCTTCTCAGTCCCGGGACCTGCACATGGCTGCATAGACACTGGCAGAGGAGAAACAGGTCTGGAAACAAGGCTGGTACTAGCCAGATGCCGGTGTGCATTGCACCACTGTAGATGTTTGAGCTGGGGAAGAAGCAGTTGTGCCATTTTTCTTCTCCCACCCCCCATGCAGAGCCAGCCACCATCTAGCGTTTGTATGAGCACAGACAGACATGCTACCCCTCCAAGGCAGGGGTCGTCCCACCAGCACTGTGGCCAAGTGTGTGGGAGAGCAAAGCCCTGCTTTCCCGGGAGCCTGCTGGGCTCCTGGCAAATGCATTTCTAGCATCCCTTTCCACAGCACCCATCTCCCTCAAGGCAGCACAGGCCTGCTACGCTGAACCCGTGGCTCCAAAAGATGCAGATTTGGCACATGAGGGTGTTAGCCTGATGGGCCATACCCTTTCCCTGGCCTTCCACCCCTTCCCTAACATCATGCCAACAGCACTGCGGCAAGCCGATGCCCTTTCAGGAACCCTGGGAGAAGCAGCAGAACCAGCCATGACCAGGCAGTGACGTCCCGGGACAGCGGGATGCAGAACATTGTCATCTGAAAAATGTGCCCCAGCAAGTCCCAGGTTATACATTAATCAGGCCAGGAGCAGCAGGGATCAAGTGCCATGCCTCTGACACAAGGCTGAGCAGAGGAATGCTTCAGCCAGGTGCTGAGGAATGTGTTCGCCTCTCAGCAGACCCCAGGACTCTCCTGGTTGCAGGACATGGGAAGAGGGGGGCCCTGGACCACATGTGCTCCAAGCCAGGAACCATGGAGGAGCACAGAGTGAGGGAATCAATGCTGAATCGGTGATCTTTCAGTAGCAGTCAAGGTCCCCATGCTGTTCTCTTAGCAAGTCACTGCATGTAATGTGGTGCCTGGGGCAGGAAGGAGGCAGCACAGGGTAGGGAACAGAAAGCAGAGCAGCAGATGGGGCAAGGGAAGGGGATCATTGACACTCAGGGTGGGTGCAGGGCTAATTTGTGGCCTGCCTGGCAAAAAGTTTGGTCCCCAATTGCCCCCTAACTTAGCAGTTTAACTATCATGATCAGATAGGGACTTCAGTCACACTTGCTCATGGTGCAGCAGTGAAGGGGCAAGGCAGCCCTCCCTGTCCTCAGCCCAGTACCCTCATGCCAGGGGTGATGTTTGAACCTGGCTCTGTGGCGGACCAGTAGGGGGCACTCCTGCGTTGAGCCCCCCCACCTCCCTGCACCCGGCCACTGTCCAGGCTCTGAGTGCCTCCCTGGGGCGCCTCGTGTCCGGCTGACCCCCTTCCTGGAGCACACTAGCCTGGGGGTACAGCATCTCTTGAACACTACAAGGTAAAGACATGGCTGAACTGGGTTTGTATGTGCTAGCTTCAGACCTGGGAGGAGTATAGATAGGCCAGCACAGTGCTGCGTGCAGGATAATTAGCTTTGTTGACAAGCAGGGCTTATTATTACCTGCATACTTTGCAAAGGCTATACTGGTTCTGGAGCTAACATATCCAGAGCTATATTGAGTAGCTCTGCTTTGCATCATGTAAACCTACTCTTTCGTGCCTAATTTAGACTAGGAAAGTGGTGTTGGTGCAGCTACACCTGCATAGCTAAACTCAGAAAACTCTCCTACTACAGGTGCAGTTTATATGGGCAAAACAGGCCACCTTCTGGTAGGCTTTACCAGTTTGGTGAACAAGATAAGTTCACCTGGCAAATGCACTCTTTGGTTGATATAGCTGCATCAGCAGTTCAGAAATTCATGCATGTCCCTAACCCACACAGCTATTATGGGAAAACTTTCCTCTATGGACTTGCCTTTATTCTGGAATAGGAGTGTCCACACACAATGTTGCACTAAAAGGCTATAACCTATTTAATGATTTTGCAGTAAGCCGGTATCTAAGACTAGTCCTTAATCAAACCAGCGTAGACCCCTCTAGACTCCAATAAGATATGTAAGGAAGTCTAAGCTATGTGTTGGTCTGGGAAAGTCTATTATATTCTTATTCACATGCTGACAGACTTGGAAGAACCACATTATAACCCTTTAAAATCAGCATTGGCTTTTGCCCTTATGAAGCTAGCCTGCTTCCACTTACACTAGTAACTATCAAGAATCGGCCTCTTAATGTTAGCCTTTGAATGGTCATCGTTTGACTTCAGAGTGAACACACCCCATAAATACGTGAGGTCAAGTCAGAGAGCACCGGCTCCTCCACTCCCTGCCATGAAGCCTCACTCCTGTTGTGGAAACACAGCTGGTAGCAGCCTGCAGTTTTCTGCATAAATATTTGTACAGAAGAAATAAGCAATTCCCTGACACAGCACTTGCCCACAAATAATGCAAAGAGCTTTTGTCCTGTGTGAATTATTGGAATGAGACAATGTTTAATTACTTCATTCATAAGCTAATTCAGTCCTGCTCCTGCCTGGTGCTTGCTTTGCCTTCTTCATACTACTGACTCCAGCAAAGTAAACCCTGACGTGAGAGAAAAATCAGTCAAATACAATAGCAATGAGCTGTGATTACAGCCCTTGGGAGACTGAAGCGATATGATTAATCTTTCCGGCAAACAGAATTGCAAAGAAACATACTAATTGCTCTACTGCATTAAAGTCAACAGGTGGCAACATTATTTTCCTGGCAGCGTGAAGCATCACCGTGGCTAGTTGCTATTTCTTTCGTTCAGTGTACAGCAGGCAGCAACCAGAGCGCTCTCATCATCTCCTAGGGAAGGCAGCTTCCCGAGCGACTTGTGAGAAATAGGGTTATATTCACTGTGTTGAGATGAAATTGGACCAACCCAGATCTGAATTAAAGAGAGAGGGGTTTGTATGTTCAGACCATACTCCACAGGAATGGGATTTGAGCCCAATCAAAGTGGAACAGCCAGATCCCTGGAAAGTGTATTGTCCTGCTAGCCCGAGTTACAGTTCAGGATCCACCGTGCAAGGCACTGACACACTGCCTGGGAGACTCTTCAGCAATCGCTTGCACTTATGGGACATGTTGCTTCTCACCCGGTTGTGCGCTTCTCCATGCTGACGGGGAGCGGAAGGCAGGATACTGCCCGCAGAGGGCTGCTCACCCGGTGCTGCTGTCCAGGGGCAATGGACCACTGCTCCTGTCCCTGGGCTGTGATTAAGCCCTTACTCTAGGGCACTGGGGTGGTGGCAAATGAAATGGGCAGCAGAGAATGGACTGTGGCTTCCTAATATACCCAACTGCAGCAAAAGGCCCCTTTTGCTTGTTCAAAGTGAGACAAGGTTTGAGCTGCCTCCTAAAGTAGAGGTGTCAGACTCTAGATGAGTGGTGTGGGGTCAGTCGATGAGCTGGATTGGATCCATGGATACCCCCCGCTCCTTGCTCCCCCACCCCACAGGTTCAGGGGAAGATACCACATGTGGCACAGTCCCAGACCAGATGGGTGAGTGTTGCACATAGTGCAGATCCCAAAGTGGGTGCCGCGTGGTCCAGTCCAGCATGTGCTGCCTGGGGGAGCTCAGACCAAGGGGCAGCATGGGGGCTGCGTGATGGGGCTCTGTGAGCCGGGCCCAGCCCCCAGGTGATATTTTGACACCCCCAATTTAAAGCTAAAAGAAAGTTTGGTCATGTTGACACTCCAGGCCCCACATTTGAGACATAGCCTGCATCGGCAGCTTGAAGAATGGCGTTAGCAAAGCCAACAGCAGACTCTGTCTGTGGGTCTTGGTGGTACCTGTGCCAGGTGCTTGGTTGGCACTGCTGTGTGGATGAGGGGAGGGATGTTTTTCATGTCCCCAGCTGAAACAGCTGAGGCCACAAAACTCTGTAATACCAACTCCGCTAGCCCCCAGTTCAGTTGCTAACCAAGAAGAGGGACCCCAAGGCCATCTGGCTGTGCTCTCTGAAGGTGACTACACTTTGTTCTTTACTTGTCTTAGAGGTGCTCACTGCATCCTGTATTGCTCAAAGCCACATATCACCAAATCATAGAGAATTAGGGCTGGAAGGGACCTCCAGATATCATCTAGGGGCTGGAGGCAGGAGCATCCTCTAGCTAGTCTATACAGAGCCATAATCTAACCCAGAGGTAGGCAACAGTTTTTAGCTGGAGTGCCGAAAAACACACAATGCCTACCTTGGAAGGTGCCAGAGTGCTGGCATGCCAGAAAAACAGGTTTTTTGACACTGCTGATGGCCTGGCAGCGAGGGCTGAGGTCGGGCCCGCTGGCAGCAGCATGTGGTTGGGGCTGGGACTGGGGCCAGGCTAGGGTTGGGGTCAGGGGCTCTTCCCTGGCTGGGATCGGTGTTCCAGGGCTGGGGTCCAGCAGTGGCAAGTGTAACACGGGGGTCAGCAGCAGCACAAGGCTGTTCCCGGGCAGCCACGTGCTGCTCAATCTGGGCACACCTCTTCCCGTCCCTTGGGGTGGAAAGCAGCCTGTGGGCCAATAAAAACCATGCCACGTGCCATGGCATGTGTGCCATAGGTTGCCAACCCCTGGTCTAACCTCTCAGTAAAACTACAATCAACCCTGACACAACACAAAACATCACACCCAAACTGTGCAGAGGAAAAGCAGGGGGACCACAGCCGCCAATGTCCTGTTTCTATAAAAGGTTGGTGATATACACTCAAAAGATCCCAGGTGGAGGCCATGCCCCTGTTACAAAGGAAGGCAGCCACCTTCCCACTGCCCCCTCTAGTCCATACCAATCTGACCATGGGGTATAATTCCTTCCTGACCTCAAATATAGCCCTGAGCACAGGGGCAAGACCCGTTAGCCAGGGATCTCTGGCTTTATGTCCCAGCAGGAACAGTGGTGCAGCCCAAATATTATTTCTTTCTTACATGCAATAAGTGTGGTATACAGAGAACATGCTCTACAGCTTATCCAAAATACATCGTTTCCAGGGAGAAACCAAGCATGTGCTTGCTAGTTGGATTCCAGGTACTGGACTCTGGTTTCATTTACAGTGGTAGAAGTCTGGAAAACGATATTCAAGTGATCCAGATGTGTATGGGTATCACAGAAGTGAGGATCCAGCCCTGCAAATGAAATGATGGAACAAAAGTGAAAGCCTGAGAGCAGGACAGAGTTCCCAGGTTGACAGACTTTGGGAAGAGAAGCTCATTGTCATTTTTACTCAGTTTGGTCTAATCATGGAGTCAGGTATCTGACTGGCTGTTTTCTATTACAGAATAGAGAAGTGGGGCTGGAAGGGACCTCCAGAGATCATCTAGTATAACCCCCTGCCTTCCCCACTATCCAGACCATCCTCTACCAGTCCATTGTCTAACCTATTAGCAAGATGCACAGTCAGCCCCAACACAACCCCTCAGTATGACACAGGAAAAGCAGAGGGACAATGTTGCTTAGGCATATTGAGCAAGAACAACAAGAGAAGAAGGGCTAAGACTTTGGTGGGCTTTGGATGAAGCCCTTAGACATAAAGATGTGCCCTGTGAGGAGGCTGTATGTGAGCAGTGCACTGACACTATGAAGAAGATTTCAGGGAGCAGCTACTTATGCCTATTGTTCAATGTTTTTAACTAATTCATGACTTGTAAAGTTTTCTTTATAAAGTCTGTTCCTGCATCCAGACACATGCGCTCTACTACGATTCTTTAGAAACCCTAGAACCTCACGAGAGGTTTGCTTTGCACAACTGGGGGGCAGGGGGAAGAAACTGAGCCCTGGTATGCTTTTCTTAGGGGTCTAATTTCTTAAAGCGTTACAAAGGACAGATCAGGTAGGCAACAGAACCCAGCTGCCCTGATGAAAAGGAAACCTCTCTTGGGGTGGACATGCAATACATTGACTCTGGGATATTCTCAGTTTATTCCCAAGGAGAAGCGGAGTGGAGTCCCAACACGCAGCTTTCACTCTGCAGGAAATGCTGCTCTCTGGTATAAAGTCACTTCCAGGAAAATCAGAAGTAAATCTGCACCAGAGGAAGTTATTCGTGTGTCCATTTCAAGCAAGGGTAGCCGGTTACTTGATACAAACCTGCCACCTACCGGCCAAGTGCTATAGCAGTGCCTACGCCAAGCAGCTGGTGGGGGAGAGCTGGCCACATGTCTGCTCCTTACCACAGAGTAAATTTATTGCAGAGTAAAATCCAGGGTAAGTGATGCCTGAATAAACACTCTGGGCGTCCTGTCCTTCTACCATGCGGGGAACCCTGTGGCAGTGGAAACATGACCCGTCCTATTGCAAGTCCAGCGCTTCCGAGCTGCATCCCACAGCAACCCCATAGTTTGTATATTTTCAAGGTCTGTGAATGTTTCACTTCAGACAGATCTCCGTGACTGAAGGGTTGGAGCAAGGCCAGGCAGGCAATCATTACAGCAGTGATAGTCAAAGCAGCTTGAAATTATTTTTAAGAGCTATGCAAAACCCTACGTTTTCCTTTGGTCTTGGCTACCTTTCACATGATATGCTCATCAAGAGTGGCCCCTACCCACCCTCCTGAAGCTGGGCCAATGCACCTTGCATTTACTAGTCACATGCCTTCCAGGGCAGTAGCCAGCTCACTGAGCCACACTCCCTCTAGCTCAGGGGTAGCCAACCTGTGGCATGCATGTCGGAAGTGGCACAGGCATCCTCTGCGTGTAGCATATGTCAGATGGGGGAGAGAGCAACACAGGGACAGATTGGGCAGGGAGCAGAAAGCAGAGCAGCAGAATGGGCAGGGGAAGAGGAGCAGAGCGGCATTAAAGGAGGGGGCAGGGACTGCTTTGTGGCACACCTGCCCAAAAGGTTGGCCCTGACTGATTGAGCATGTGCTCTTCTTCCTTGCCCTAGTACTTTCCTGTCTTGGCTTCCCAAGGGGTCAGCTTCAAGCAGAGACCTGGAGAAAGCCTTACCTGCAGTGTGTGGTTAAAGCTCTGTGCTGGGAAGCAGGGCAGATGTAGGTGCAAACCCTCGCCAGGTGAGGTGGGCCTAGACCCTGAAATCCCAAATTCCTGGGTGACTACTCAAACCACTAGGTTATTGAGCCAAAGCACAAGAGAACCTGCCCTGGCTGACACCCACTAGGTTGCTAGTGGTTCTCCTCAGGGACTGGTCTTGTGATTGTCCTGTTCACATTGTTATTACCCACATTGGTGCAAGATGGGGGTGTATATATCTGCAGAGACTTCCCTGCTGGGAGGTAGGTCCAAGACAGAGGAGGGCCTGGGTTGTCATGCAGGAGGGATCTGATTCCCTTGCGGACCAGAGTATGAAATGTGACAGTCCTAAGCACAAAGTCCTTGACTTCTGAATTAATTCCAAGAACGTTTGCTATAAGCTGGAGGCAATGAAAGAGGAGAAGGACCTGGATGCATTGATTAATTGCAGGCTAGCCATGGGCTTCCAGCATGTTGTCTCCATGGAAGAGGCTAACACAACTCCGGGGTGAGTTAGGCTGGGTATTTTCAGTAGAGATAGGGAAGGTACCTGCTTGCTAAGCATTGGAAAGACCTCATTTAGAATATTGTGTGTGGCTCTATAGAGTCAACCATGTTCAAAAAGATTAATTGACCAGGAACCGGTGCAGAGAAAGGCTAATAGGATGATTAGAAGAATGACGAACTGTCTGATGAGGAGAGAGCAAAAGAACTGGGCTTGTTTAATTTAGCAAAGTGCAACTTGAAAAGGGCTATGATTATTCTGCTTAAACACATTTGGTGGATGAACACAGAGAAGAGCTATTTAAATTAAAGGATAGTCTTGGTATGAGATCAAATGGGTGCAAAGTGCTCATGACTGTGAATTAAAGATGGTTTCTAACCAGCAGACAGGTTCTTGGACAGCCTTCCTAGCAAGAGCATGGTAGCAGGAACTTAAATTGATTCAAGATGGAGCTTGGCAGGTCTGAGGGAGTGTAGTAGGAGAGGATAGAGGGATTAAAACATGTAACAAGACTGTGAGTACTTCTGTCTTCATGAGAGGGTTGAAAGGAAACTTGATCTTGGTGTGTATTGCTTGCTTCCATGGGAGGTGTCTGGTGGTGTAGGGCTCCTTGACTTCCCTGATGGTGCCAACAGGATTTGGAGGCACCAAGCTAAAGTGTATGGTCTCAGGGTGTGGTGTGGCTTCCTGGTGCAAGGGGGATCTCTGGCATCGGAGCGGGTTTGCATGGAGGTTATAGACTTAGTGTCACTAGCGGGGATAAGCAGGGCACCAAACCTGGGTGCCAGTGTAGCGGGGGCATCAGCAGCTGCCTGTAGTGCTCCACACCCTGGACCGTGGCATCCTCTTCCCCTGCCCACTCCTCTGTGGAGGACACATGATAGCTTAGACTGCAGGGGATGTTGCCATTTTGTGGGTGCCAGGTAGGACGGCTGGGCTGGGCTGGGCAGCTGTGATGGCCCTCTCTGGATTCAGTTTCCCTTCTTTGGATGTCCTCCTCCCTGAATTCTTCAGTGTGCTTGCAGAGCTTGCTCCACTGCACTGTGTTACATGAATCCCCTGCTACAGAGTTTTTGCTGGTCTCCTGCAAGGGCATGGAGGAAAATCTCTTCCCTTGAATGCGTGACTTGGCTTCTGGGTTTCTGTTTCTCCCTCCTCTGAAGCATCAGACAGCGGCCCTGGCTAGAAATGGGAAACAGACTGGAGTGCATTGGAGCTCCTATGCAGCAGGGCCCTGGCTCATAGATCTTGCTCACATGTCCAGAGTTAAAGGGATCACCAGGTTTGGTGGCAGGAAGGAACAGATCAGATTGGAAGGGACCAGTGATTTTTTTTTAAATCTCTTTTTGCCTTCCTCTGTACTATGGATGGGGATCCACTTCATGCATCATCTGGGCTCAGTTTACCTAACTGACACCCTTCCACAGCAAAGGCCTCAGGCACTGGTAGCCTGCTTGTGTCTGGTCTCTTCCCATAGCACTGAGTAATAAAGATCCTCAGTTTACATGCCAAAGACCCTGACATGGGCTGCTTTGTATCTGTGACCTAAGAGAGAAGCTGGAGTTGTTTTCTTGTGGAACCTTTTTGGGGGAAATAGTTTTAATCTGTTGCCTGTGATTGCAGGGGACTGAATTCAATGACCCAGGTCTTCTCCTTCAGTTTAACGTTCCTAACAACCTAGCTGATGCCACAGACCTCATACAAAGTTATGTCTACGTGCCTGATTTGGGAGGAATTGGAGCCCACTCTCAACTGCCCCAAGCCCCCTGAACCACCCCCTCATCATCTATGGCAGCGTTTCTCAACCCATGGGTTGCGACCCAAGAGTGGGTTGCAAGAAAGAATCTATGAAAGGGTCACAAACACACTTTAAAAATGGATTCTCCTTTAAAGGAGAAAAATGTGGGAAACTGGCTTTTCCCTTGCAGGCTGGCAGAGCTGCAGTTTGCAAGGAGCTGGTTGGTGGTCAGGAGAGGTTGCCGAGATGTGTTGGACAGCAGCTGGAGGGCAGGCTAAGGGGTTGGTCGTAATGTGGATGGGCCAGGACCCTGGACCCACTGGTCCCAATCAAGAGATCAGGGCCAGTCATTCCCTGAAAAGCCACTGCCTGCAGTAAACCCCGAGCTGCACATTGGGCTGGGTGAGGCAATCAGGGCAGAAGCTACAGGCCCCAGGCCCCACCTGCTCCAGCCCTTAAAAGCCAGGCCCAGCCTCCTACTCCAGGCAAAGGCCAAAGTCCTTGCTCCTGACCCTCTGTGTGCTTCCTTGATGGTCTTCTAGCCCTGACTCCTGGCTCTGACTTCAGTTTTTGAGTCTGGTGAGAGTCTCGGCGTTTCCTGACTCCAGGTCCTTGCTCATGATTCTGGTTTGACCTTTGGCTTCTGACCCTGATTCGGCTTACCTTGTCTCCAGCTTTGGCTCTGACCCCAGCTCATCCTGACTTTGGCTGCAGCTTCTGAATCCACTTCCAACACCAGACCCCTCTGGAAACCCAGCTCACTGGGGACCTGATCTGGACTGCATGTGTGCTTCAAGTAACTAACCCCTAGGTGAGACTGCCCTTGCCTGGAGCTTAGCATTGGTAACATGGATGGTATAGGCCTTCAGTAGGGATTAATACAAGCACTGATCAGTGCATATGCCACTCATAGAAAGGCTTTGCTAGAGCATTGACCAAAGGAGGCTTCACGAAAGGCTGATCTTGCACCCACTGGGCTTTAGACTGGGAAATGCCCATGAGATTGGGCTTTGCAGACCCCCAGTAAAACTTTTTGATGAAGTTGACTGTTAAGATGGATTGGTAACGGTAGTGCCAGAGATTCCAGATGACTCTCGATAACAACAGGTGGATGGGGGTAACTGGGCAGATGCGTTGACGTTTGCTATGTAAACGTCTGATGTGAAAAGACAATCGGGGCTCATCGTAGAGATGATCGCTTTTATTAGACCAACACGACTTTTGCAAAAAAATGCCTTGAATTAAATTAATTAAAGGATTTTTTTTTTGCAAAAATCTTGTTGGTTTAAAAAAAGCAATCATCTCTACGATGAGTCCTGATTGCCTTTTCCTCTAGACTAATACGACTACAACCTGGATACCTGATATAAAAAGAAGTGCTTTGATCCACATATAAGAGACAGGCTGGAAACCTTTGGAACTTTGCCCTAGGCCTAGGGGACACTATTTGTGAGTTGTGCCTGTGTCCAGAGCTAGCATCTTGTATCCCTGGGACAAGCACGTTAGTGAGTTGGCACTTGCAGCAAGTAATAAACTTGGCTGAGCCTCTGCCACCAAACCAGCCTGTGGCCATTCTTTGTGCAACATGAGGGTCTCCAAGGGAACCCGCGCTGCCTGCAGCAGCACAGACAACACCATGGCAGTGCGTCCTACATGGAGAACTACCCTGACCAAGACAACAGAGAAACAACAGATGGTTGGTTGGTTTGGGCTGAATGGTGGGCCTGGAGGCAGCCTAGGAAACTATGTAGATCGCCAAAACACTCTCCCAGTAGCTTCTGCTGGAAGATCTGAGTCGGGATGTTCAGAGTGGCCACGATGTGCATCGGAGCAGGAGCTGTCTGATCCTAGGTGGCCACACGTGGTGTTAGCATCACAATCCCAAGTTCAAGCAAAGCCCATCTTTTAATGGGAAATGCTGCCAAACTAGCTGAGCGCTGCCAGTTTCCAGGCTAAAACTAAACTCCCACATTTTACGAGAATAATAAATCTCTGGCTGGCACCTGGAATCCTGCCCGGGTTTGCTTGACGTCCAGCCCGGCTTTGCTGACATGTCAGGTTTCATTACAAATGCTTTGTGAGGCTCTCGTTGTGATAACAAATGAGACAGATAATTATTTACAAAATTATAAAAGTCCTTTGGCAGCATCTCTCCTTTCAAATAGTGCTATAACGGATCCGACAGGAGCCTTGTCATTAATAATGAAACTATTTCTGTAGCTGTGGACACATTTATTTTTATGTGAATTTAGCACTTACTAATAATGGCCACCAACAGAAAGCCCTGGAGAATGAAGCTCTTTGTAATCTTCATTAACTCTTACACTGACACATCCTTCCCTACCAATGTCTTCTTACCCCATAAACTTGTCTCCTCGGCTGAATAGGACAAGGATGTGTTGATGCCTTGACACAAGCTGTTGGGTCATTCTTAGGTTTGGGGCCTTCCAGGGGAGAAATTGGTGAGAAGTCAAGTATCATGCCAGAAACTGGGCTGATCCTGCCTGAAGTGGTGGACTAGATGACCTTTGGAGGTCTCTTCTAGCCCTACTTCTCTGGGATTGATCTATGATCTATTGTCTTTGGCATCACCTCGCTTATTTATGGATGTGCACACAAAGTCCAGGTTCCTTGAACAACACAGAAGCCACACCAGCAAGCTCTTTCCTTGTTGAGGAGACCACCATGTCTTTTCTTCCTTATATCGGTTGTGTGCCCAAGAAACTTGGGGTCTTGGCTATACCATGTCGACAGCTGATCCCAGAGGTGTGGGGCTGAGCTCTGACTTGAGTTTACTGATGTGCTCCACACCTGGAAATTCAGCGGGGAAGTTGCTCAGGACCTGACCTCCAGGCTTGCTCTCAGCCCCCTGGAGATTGAAGATTCAAAGGGGTGTGCTGGGGAGAAGGCCTCTCAAGCCTCCCCAAATTGCCACATGCCTCTGGTGGTTCCTGCATGGTTTGTTTCTTACTGTCTCTGACACAGAGTCGATCCTTTCATTGTGTATGAGTGCTGACTTCAAAGAGGTTTGTGACTCCTTTTGGATCAAAGACTCCAGTAAATACAACCACTGACCCTGGGAACTGGATGGAAACACTGGGCCTCGGCCATCTGGTCACTAGTGGCAAGAAGGTTCAGTCGCTACCAACTTTGGTTGGATTTGCATGGGCAACTTAAGCCTTGCCTGCAGAGGGATAAATGACTAGAAGAAAAAGGCCTACAGTGATTCCAGGGTAATTCAGCTATTCCAGAATAAGTTCCCCATGCAGACTCTCCTGTCTTGGACTAGAGGTCTGTCTAGGGAGTTAGCGACAGCAGAAAAGGGATTTTGGAAGAGTGCTGCTGGCCAGCTTCCTTGTGCGGAAGAGTCCCTGGAAGGGAAAGGCAGCACATCCCAATTCCCTGAGACTTTAGTCTTCTTTGTTCTACTTGAGAGAAATGATTCTTGTTTAGTCTTTTGACGCTTCGCAGGTCCAGGTATGTTCGGGTATCACTGTGGTCAAGCTACAGGTTGTACTAAGTCAGGGGTGTCCTGCCCTGTGAGCGGGATGAGTGGTGTGAGGCTGGTTTGTGGGCTGGATTGGGCCACAGACTGGCCCTAGTGCATGTCCTGGAGTGGCCAGAGTTGACATTGCACGTGGCATGGTCCTGCTCTGGCTGCTCCAGGGCTGTGCTACACATGGGAGCCACTCGGTGCCAGGGACCTGGATTGGGCAGGCCAGCCTGGGCCAAGTACAGCAGCAGTTACACAGGCAGGAGGCCTCAGCTAATGAACTCTTCCCCAGTTTAGGAATAGCAAGCATCTTGGCTGGCTGCTGGGAGCACCGCCTACCCATTTTGCACCAGCTGGGGCCTTAGGTTTGCAGGCTAGTCAACAACTGTGCTGTGTTGAACCTCCTGGCTCCTGCAATCTCTGGTTTCCCAGTTTCTGACTCTGGTTTTGACTTATTTCTGGACTTCAGCTTTGGATTTCCCCATGGATCTATTTCCTGGCTCCTGACCCTGGATTGGCTCTGCTTTTGGACTTCGCCCTGTGGATTATTCCTTGCGTTAGGTAACACAGAATCTGATCTGTGGATCCTGACTTGGACTGCACTGTGGACTCTGCCCCTGGATTTCCTTCTTGATTTGATAATATGGCTCTTATCTGCTCACCCAGCCCCAAACCTCTGTTTTTCCTCAGTGACCTAACCACTAAGCCAGACTGCCTATGCTGCAGTCTGGGGCTGTGCTGCAAGCAGTGGCCACTCCACCACCCCAGGAGGTAAGTTAGACCAGGTGCTATGTATGGCATGCAGAGCCATCCAGCAGCCCCACATAGTCAACTCAGAGACTCACGGGCTGCATCAGGGGCTGAACGAGAGGGCTGTGCAGGCTGGATCCAGCTCGTGGATCTTTGACACTGCTGTAGTAATGTAACTACCCCCTCGTAGCATCACACGCCCACCAAGAGTTGTTAAATTAGAGCTAAAATTGCACATAGCCATGGTGTTAAGGGTGGCACATGGTTGTCACAGCAACTTATGAATTCATGATGCACCACATCTTATCCCTCCGCTCTCACCTTAAACCAGCCACAAAGGGATCTTTGTGCTTTGAAGCCCAGAGTCCTGCTGAACCCTAGTTCACATTGCTGGGATCTAAGGGAGCAAGCGTTGCTCCAAGCAGGGTTTGAGACTAGTTTGCACCAACTGCCCTTTGTCCTTGGCTACACTTGCAGCACCCCCACAGCAGCATTGGCTCCATCTCCCCATGCTGACTCACACAGGTTATGCTCTTGTTATGAAAAAGGGCTGCCGTGCATGCTGAGGAACATCTGTTACTGCTGTGCCCTTGTTAGTGGGTGGATATACTCTATGAATGGGCCAGGGGACCTCAGGCCAGGCTGGGGGAGAAGCAATCCTTCTCATTCCAGTTTCTTTTGTTCTCTTGCCATGATGACCCTTGGGATTTGTTTGCAAGCTGTAACTTAAAGAAAAACAGAACACCCTTTAGTTTAAACTGTGAAGCTCAGGTCCCAATTTCCCCGTATCCAAATGGGTCTGGATCTAAGGTTTGGATACAGCCCTGCTTCCAATTCTTTTGCTTTTAAGATTCTCAGATGCCCTGGGGTTCGTTTTTCCTGCACTTGACATCAGATGCTGGCTGTATTAGGGGCTTTCCAAAATCCTGTTCCAAAGTGCTTACGATCCAAAGAAAAGTCTGGGGCAAGGGAATCAGAACAGGCAATTTCTACTTAACTTCTGCTGTATAATTATATGTTTAGTTTTAGCATGAGCATGACCTTGCCTTGAGGTGGGGATGGACTAGATAGCTTTTTGAGATCCATTCCAGCCCTATTGCCTATGACTCTATGGCATGCTTTCTTTTGCAAACCATCTGGTTTTCACTATCTCGTCTCAAATCAAGGGGTTGATGCAGGTTCTTTGTTAAAATACTATTTTTTTCCATAATTTCTATTGCAGTAAATATATAAGGCTTCAGCTCTGATGATTTATCTCATCATGCTGGATACTGAACATACACACTGTAAAGGAGAGCTCCATTATCAGTACTAGCATGGGCTGTAGGATCCCTGGCTCTGCTATGCTTGGTGCTTTACAAATGGATAACAGAGAGACAACCCATGAACCAAAGAGATTATGATTTAAACATAAGCTAAGGGGCAAGAGATGGGGGCAGACAGACAGTGGAGCAATGAGAGAGAACAATGAGATCATGTCAGTCAGCGTCATGGGTGGTGGCCTCTGCCCATCCATGCTCTTGTCAAATTTTACAGTCGTCCAAGCAAAGGGGAGTTTAAAGGCAGGATCTGAAATTGCTCTGAGGATACGTATGGGATGTTCCACCCAAGCAGGAGGGGCAGCACGGGAGTGAGCACGAAGCGGCATGCTTGAAAACCTAACTAGTGGGTGAAGGAACCTGGTATCTTGGGTGGATCAAAGGTGGGACTTGATCTCTCACTAGTGAAAGAGGGGGGACGGAGGTAGGGATAGCCTGATAGAGCCAATAGGTTAATGGGGCCAGTTAACAGGGATGTAATAGGACAGGTGGGCACCCACGGCAGCTCCTGGGTGCTGGTGCCAGTGGTGAGGGCAGTGGAAAGCACTGGCAGCTGTTAGTTTTCTAGTTGCTCCACCTTAGTTACACTACTTCCAGTTAAGGAAGGTGGAAGGAAGGGAGTCTGTAGGCCCATTAAACACAGGGAAGTGAGGTCCAGGTCTTCAGCTGCATAGCTCTGGCGGAAGTCTACAAAAACTGGGAGACGGTTTAAAAGCTCATCCAAAGATGAGCCGAAGCTTCCAGCAGGAGGCACGTCCACGCTTTCTGCCTCGCAGGTTCTCACTTTGTGTGCCTGCATGAGGATGGCTCCAACAGAATTTGCTCTCTTTGAGATTTGCCATTTGAAGCGCTTCGAAAGAAGAAACAGCATGAGCTGAGAAACAGCCCAGCCTGGCTCTTGTCTTCTGCGTAGGCCCTCTGCAGTCTGCTTTCACACAATGAGCCTGGCACTGCGTCAAGCCATGGGAAAACAGGAAATCGATGCTGTATCTTGAAACCAATGTACTTGGGGTGTACAATGCAGCCTATCGGTTCCCGAGCATTCAGCTGCTCTTGTCGGACTTTATCTTTAATTGTTGCAACACAAACTGTTTTAAAGGCTGGCAGAAAGAAGGCTGGATGTTAACTGTTGTTATTCAGAATGCATCTTCTTCAGCATTTCCGGGACTCCGAGGGTTTGCATTGCTGTGAATTATTAAACAGTTGCCACTTTCTGCTATAACAGTGGCTATAGGTTGTTGATGGCCAGAGGCAAATGTACTGTATAACATGCACTTGGACATGCATCAGGATGGGCTCCTTTCCCACTCGCTTGAGGGGAGACAAGCCTGATATCTAAGCTTGTTTGATCTCGAGGGATAAAATCATCTCTGTAGCTCTACTGCTGACATGGAGAGGTTGACAATGCTGGTCATGGCAGGGATTACTCTAATACCTCCTCCAGATGCCTGTCATTCTCCTCACGACGTGGGAGAAGACTCAGAACTTGAGTCCTACAGCTCCTTGCGGGGGTGGACTATATCTTAATCGAGGTCTTGGCTCCTTGACCTTTGCCCACTAATTTGGGATGACATGACATCCCGATTGCAATTAAAGCAAATGCTTGCATGGAAGGGGACTAGGGAGTGTTTGTGCTACCCTTATGGCAATATTCTTCCCCTAAAAGGAGCTGAGTAAAGCCAAATCCTATCCTGGCTTGTCAGCTCCACCTCCTGCTCGTTCCAGCTGGAAACCGTGACACGTCCTATTGGCTCACCACTGGCCATCTGGAAATGCTCTGCAGCCCAAGAGCAATTCAGTGGCTATAGTTGGAGTCTTCTGGACCAGGGCATAGGTCAATCGGTACCGTATAGAAGCTGTCGCTGACAGCAGCCTGGCCTAGAGAAAGCACTGAGCTCTTGTTTGCACACAGCTGATTGCAAGAAGAGGCATTATAAAACACAGGGTGGCATGGCAGAGTCATCAGTCCAAATTCCAATAGATACTCAGCGTGTTATAGACAGCTGGTTAGCCATGTTAGTCAGGAAGAAGGCAAGGGCAGGGTAGCACCTTAGAGACTAACTGGTTCGGAGAAGCGTGATTTATAAGAACTTGGCCTTGACTGGATAAAGGCTCATGCCCTGGTCAGGTATAACAGCAGCAGCGATCAGCACTTCAGAAAACACTGAAAATACCTTTTCCGATCTCAGCTAATTGAAGAACAAGGTAAATGGGGTGTGAGCATGTGCAGGAAAATAGATTCCTTCCAGACCCGAGTGATAACCTGTACCTTAGCTTGTGTAACTGCACATGTTATTAAGCATAACATTATGTAGCCTTTTTTTAAATTTGACTGAGCGGTGAAGACATACCCTGCTAATGTGATCTGCTAGGAGAGCTGGATCTGTAATATCCTTCCTTTTCATTTGATGGGATTTTCTCACAGAGGGTTGTAGCTGCAAGTAATAGCATAGATGGGGCTTATGTCGTTTCATCCTTGTTCATGAAAACCTGCTTGCTAGAGTGTAGCAAAAATCTCCCGTGTCCCATCTAGACCAGTGTTTGCACCATTGCTACCAATGCAGGCTGCCCCCTATCAACCCAGCTATTAATGGGAGCCTGGCTATTTTGTATAGGAGTCAAAGACTGCTGGGCATAATACTAGACACCACACTCCCTTCCACACTGTTGGCTACTAAAACTGGCAAGCCCTAGTACAGCTTTACCTTTTTGGATCCAGCCACTATTTTAAAACCCACATGAAACCTTCTTATCTTCTCCGAATGCACCTTGCTGTGGCTGCTGGCCCTTCCTGATCGTAAGTGCCCTGCTATATGTGAGTGGTGCTAGAGAGATTCATAATAAGCGTGCTTGACCCTGATGTTGAACCAAAGCACTCTGCAAGCTCAGGAGAGCAGAGCGTAGACAGGAACAGCGTCAAAATCTAGACCACTCTCACTTCCAGCCTGGTGCAGCGCTGAAGTCCAGTTGCTTAGGAGAGGTGAACATGGCTGGATTTGAGCATTAAGTAGAGGAGGACATTTTTATCCAGGGGCAAGACAAGCTGATTCTTGCCACTCCTCTTGGGAAAACTTCTGTGGAATGATGGCTGACCACATAGGTCGGATCTTGATGTCATATCTCAGCCACAAGACAATAGCTAGTGTCCCCTAGCATCCTAATGGGATATTAATTCAAAAGACCAAATACTGAGGGCCTAGAAGGACATACTGCTTAAACCAATGTATAAATGTAGCAGACAATGCAGGCTTCTGAACTGGAGTAACCTCACTCAATGTGATGGAGAATCCAGGGTAAAACACGACCAATATAAGTTCTGCTAATTTAGGTTTTGTCCATCTGCTCCATCCCGGGGTGGTCATTTGCTGGAGGCAAACAGGCTATTAGTTCCAGTGGCAAGATGCAGTGACAGCTGTCCACTGCATGAGCTACTCTCCGGGATAGCCATGTGTCTGTCCATTCTTGATCCTGGGGAAATTTACCTTAGTACACAAAACACAAGCGGGCTTGCTCTCTCCAAGCCAAGTCACCGCTCTATTTCCTGATTCCTCAGCATTTTCCTGGAAGACTTTCCAGGTAAGTGCTAGTTTTGCTCATTCCTAATTAGCTTCACATGTGATTCACAGAAGTTTGATGATCAGGGCAGAGGGCTGCTGGACAGAGGTGTAACTGGGTACCTCTGTGCCATGGGTGTTGGTGGCACAGAGGGCAGTGGCTGGGCTAGGATGGTAGAGGTGAACCAGTAGGTATGGCAGCTTATATTTCTACACCCAGATCTAAGTTGGTGCCTGGGGCTGACTCTGGGTGCCAGAATTAAAAGCAAACATTAGGCTAACTTGTGCCCGCATATATGTCTGTGGCCACCAACTTCGGGTGCAGGCTCACTCCATGATGTGAATGGGGTAGCAAGTAGGTAACTAGCAGCAGCACTTACCTGGTACCATTGCTTCTCCAAACAGGTTGGAATAAAAGTCCAAATTCACAGGGAAGGCTGGAGGCTGTTGGCTGACAGCCTTGCTCAGGTATCAGATCGCTTATGGGTGTAGATCAAAACCTGTGATGCAGAATAGGTAACTGAACCATTCCTGGGAGCAGAGGGAAAAGGAATTCACCAAGCCCCAGACTGTTTTGTAGGCCACTGCAACAGGCATCCCTCCCCTTATTGCCACGTGCTTGCAACATACCCCACCTTAAATAAGAGGGAGGAAATGCTGGCCAGTGGACCTGGGAAGCACCAGATTGGCCCCCAAGCAAGTGGATCAGCTGCAGGGCTCCCCCAAAGCAGGCAAGAGGCATTTCCACCCTGAATTAGCTCCCCCTTCCCCATGTAGCAGAGCCACCTCTGCCTGGCTGGCATACACCATCCAGCTCCTTCCACGATTGCTTGGCTAAGGCCAGGGCTGATGAGAAGTCGTCTGATAATTCCAGGCAACACACGTCTCATTTACTCTCGCCTTGGGAGGTGGGGGGCTAGCAAGAACTGCAGTTTCTTTGTCTGGCAGCCGCCGGAAAGTATCTCCTTTATATTCATTGCAACACAGCCCTGTCTCTTCTCTGCTTGGAGTGACACAACAGCCCTTACAGAGAAACGCTCCTTCAGACCATGAAATCCTAATCAGAACCGCACTGATTCTTATAGAAGGAAATACTAGTTACTTTGATATGAAGGTCCAGAGGTTGCACATTGCAGGCAGTTTAACTACAGTGAGCTGCAGCAATTGCTCAAACTGTTAGGTTAACCTCACTGTATCTCAGAGCGCCTTTACAAGAGACCTCCTAGGGAGAGCTAATTGCCTAAACGAGCTACGGCACTAACTAAAGTTGAACACTGAGACCTTGTGTGGAAGGAGGGAAAATTTCCAGCTCCATGAAAAAAAGTGAAGCTACCTCTTGGGCTGCCAAGGTTGTGAGTTAGAATAAACTGATTGCATGAATATTAAAGCAACTTGCAAGAGGAGTTCGGTAGCACTCAAGGAGTTCAGCAATCTCAGCACAGCAGCACAAGGGGCACGATTCTCACAAAACGCTCATGGATATTTTCTTTGACGCTGCAGGTACTTTGTCTCAGCAGTCGAGTGAGGCTCCACTATGTAAGGGCAGAAACACTGGAGCCCATTCCTGGAATGACTTCCCCCAATTTGTGCTGCAACTGCAGCTCTCCGCTGGGCACATCCACCCTAGCAGTGTCTCCCCCCATAGAAAACCATGCAGCGCTTTGTGCCCAGAGGCATTTCACTGGAAAGTGTCCATCATTGAATGGGTTTAATATGTTTTTGATTCCCATTTAAATAACCACCGTTCAGCTGTAATTCCACAGAAAAATGTTAAGAGGTTGCCACGGTCGCAAAGAATAGTTAGGAAACAGTCAATGTAAGGTGGTGCAGGCCGATTTGATGAGATCGGGGAGAGGGAAATAGGTGTTTAATGTCAAAGTGATGTTCACTTTTACCTGCTATGAACAAACCAACTCCTCGTTTCCCTGTCACAGCGGTCTCCAAAGAACGGAGAGAGGGAAGCCCTAGCTTTGGCTCGTGCTTGGAGCAAGCACTGGCAGTAAGAAGCCTGGACTCGGGTGGGAGAGAGAAACCCCCAGTGCCCGTGTCATTTGGAGACTGAAGGCACTTGGCCCAGTTCAGGTATGCAGGTTGCTGTGGCAGGGAGCTCTTGAAAAGCAGCAGAGAAAAAGGCAAAAGCAGTAGTGGAGGCTTATGCATGGAGGGACAGAGGACACCAAGTGACTGAAGTTGCAGACATCCCTCTCCACAACATCCGAGTGGCTGAGAGGAGTGTAGCACATATCGTCAAGAATCGGGACCTGGACAGGCAGAATCCTTCTTATTCCCTCCAGGAGACAGACCCTTTCCTGCTCCATGTAGGACTGAGAGGCATTGCTGTGGGGAAAACCCCAGGGCACCCACAGGGACCCGATAAGTACAGGTGGGAGCCTCTGCACCTCCCTGACTACCCACATCTGGCAGCTTCAAGCTCTGTTCTCTCCCCTGTGCTTTACAACCAGTTGTAGTTAATTTAATATGGGGGAAAAACTAATAGTTGGGTGGGGGGGGCAGACAATGAGTACAGAGCAGGTGCTGACAGGCAGCCCTGAGGCAAGCAGGCGAGTCTCATGATTCTCAAACAGGGTGTGCCAATGCCATGGCACCCAGGAGTGCCTTGAGGTCCTTTCAAAGATGCTGTACAAGGTTAGCACTGCCAAGTGTGTGGACATGATTCACAAGATAAACCCAGAGACTTCAAACAGGAATCCAGCATGTCAGACCTATGCTTCCTGAGGACTTTGCAACGGAAAAATCACTTTAGCATTTTTCTGGAGTCAAAGAACAAGTGAAAGTGAAGAGCTGGTGTTTTCTGAGGGGGCTTCAAGTCTACCCGGGTTGAGAACCATTTGTGGAGGCAATCCATCGATTCAAGGATAATGTCTACCACGGCTCATTGATGGGTCCTGAGCCACAGATCTGTCCACAAAAGGACAGCGTATTGTTTCCTGTAATAGAAGCCTGCCTGTGACTTTAACGTGAGGAATCTGGTGCGCAGAGACTGCAACCGCACGAAGTTGACAAGTGGAGATCTGGGCTCTGTGGCAAAGGAGAACCCAAGATGACAGAAGACCTCCACCCTGCTGCAGCCTTCTTTTGTTTTGACAGCCATGGGGATCCCGACAGCTTCTCTTGCCCCATACACTGTTGAGCACTTGGGGTTGGGCTGTGGTTTGCCTGGAACCTCCTCTTGGGCTTGTTCACCAGGGGTGACCCTGCCCGGGGTGTGAGACCACGGGCAACATAGCTCAGAGGAGCACTGAGACACGTAAGCCTCTCCACCACTACAAGTTCTCGGTCTATCGAAAAGAGTGGAGAATCACCGATCTGGTCACTGCTACAGGTGTCTTCCAGGAGGATCCCTAGAGCAGGGCATCCAAGCCCCTCCACCACCTCTGTGCACAGCCCCTGCCTTTCCCTTTGCACCAGTGAGTCTCCACCAGGAAGTGGCAACACCAAGGGGCAGGCAGGGTGGGAGAAAAGGGGGCTGCCAGAAGCTTTTAAGGGTGCTTGAAACATGTAGCTTCAAAGGTACAAATACCTGCATGTGATTCACAAGAACAATCCAGGCAAGTCATACAGGGCGAGACTGAAGGAGCCAGGCATGTTCAGCTTGCAGAAAAGGCACTCAAGCAGGGACATGACAGTAGTCTTAAAATACCTGAAGGGCTGCCATAAAGAAAAGGGAAAGCACCTTTTCTCTCTTGCTGCAGAGAGGAGGATGCGGACCAGGGACTTGAAGCTGCAACAAAGTAGGTTCAGGTTGGATCTCCAGAAAAACTTCACTGTGAGAGCAGCGAGGCAGTGGAAAAGATGCCTGGAGAAGCTGTGGATGCTCCATCACTAGGGGTGTTCCTGGAGAAGTTGAACAGCCCCTGGTCAGGGAAGATGCCTGTGTACTACTATGAAGATTTGATGCTCTGTTTCTGCTACACGTGTCAGGGGGTTTCAGGCCTCCACAAGAGACACTGGGTGCTGCTGCAGCCCAGGTTGGGGATGGGGAACGTCCTGCTGCAACCAGATCCGGAGGGTCCTGTCCCTACATTTGGGGTCAGACTGATGCTGCATTGGGGCCAAGAAGCAGTGCTGTACCATGATTCCTGGTGGCCCCGGGGCGAACTTTTAGTATTGGGCCCCCCTTTGCCAGAGAGAATCACTTTTTTGTTGCAAAAGTCTTTATCGCATTTGTGGTATTGATGTCTTTAAGAAGCTCATTCTCAACTGATAACATTGCTAGTCCCGTAGACGTGCAATATTAAAACTTGTAATTTTTTTTTTCCTTTTCGGGCCCCCTTTCTGTCCAGGCCCCAGCGGACACCTGGTTTGTCTGTGTCTGTGTCCGGGTCTGCCAGGAAGGGATCAGAGTGGTAGGAACTAGGGGGCTTGGTTGTAGGTTCGGTTGTACTGGGCGTGACCCTGATCGGACTGGTAGGGGCTGGGGAGGGGTTAGTTGTAGGTTCGGTTGTACTGGGGGTGACCCTGATCGGACTGGTAGGGGCTGGGGA
>NW_017728906.1:201765443-201766240 GCF_001723895.1 Crocodylus porosus | reverse complement strand
CTGATCGGACTGGTAGGGGCTGGGGAGGGGTTAGTTGTAGGTTCGGTTGTACTGGGGGTGACCCTGATCGGACTGGTAGGGGCTGGGGAGGGGTTGGTTGTAGGTTCGGTTGTACTGGGGGTGACCCTGATTGGACTGGTAGGGACTGTGGGGGCTTGATGGTGGGTACGGTTGCACTGGGGGTGACCCTGATTGGACTGGTAGGGGCTGGGGGGTATTTTCCTCTGTAGCATCTGCCTGGGTTCCCCTGGGCTACAACCAACTTTGGGGGGAGCTGCTTGTAGCCTGTTGCTCTAAGGGCACAGGCAGACAAGGTGCTTTGGGTGAATGTAATTCGTAGCCGTGCTGGTCGGAGACAAAAAGAAATGCAAACATGTAGGACTGTTGGTTCAGAGGAGAGACCTTTCATTAGAGCAACTGAGAAATGGCAAAAAAAATTAAAAAATCATTTTTTTGCCATTTCTCAGGTGGTCTATTGAAAGGTCTCATCTCTGAACCAAGAGGTCTGGATTTTTGCATTTCTTGGGGGAATGCAAGATCTTTTAGTAAACCAAACAAGTACCGCTAACAGCTGCTTTCTTCCAAGCTCTGCACGCAACGGGCTCACGCATGCGCAGTCTCTCGCCCCGGGCGCTGCAGGAGGTGGCCCCGCCCCCGTGGGAGGGAAGGGGGGTGGCCACGCGGCCAGTCCCGCCCCTGAACTCTATGGTGGAGGGGGGTCTCTCTAGCCGGACGGGCGGATCAGGTTCGGTGGTGTGTGCCCGGCATTCCGCTGCGCATGCGTGGAGAGGGGGCGG
>NW_017728906.1:201742560-201765309 GCF_001723895.1 Crocodylus porosus | reverse complement strand
AGCGGCGCGTGCGGAGCGCGACCGGCAACATGCAGCCCCCGCCGAGGAAGGTGAGGGCCGGGCCGAGGTTGGGGTGCGTGGCGGGGTGAGGTTAGGTTGCACCGGGGGGGATTGAGGGGGGGAAGGTTAGGTTGCACTGGGGGGGGGATGAGGGTGGGTGAGGTTAGGTTAGGTTGCACTTGAGGGGTAACGGTTGCCCTAGGGGGCTGGGGTGGGTGAAGTTAGGTTGCGCTTGCAGTTAGGCTGCCCTGGGGGCGTAGATTAGGCTGTACTGGGGGATGGAGGTGGGTGAGGTTAGGCTGCCCTGGGGGGATATGTTAGGCTGCCTTGGGGGGGTAGGTTAGGCTGTACTGGGGGATGGAGGTGGGTGAGGTTAGGTTGCACTGGGGGTAACAGTTGCACTTTGTGGGGTAGGTTAGGCTGTACTCGGGGGGGATAGGTTAGGTTGCCCTGGGGGATGGAGGTGGGTGATGTTAGGTTGCCCCGGGGGTAGGTTAGGTTGCACTGGGGGGTAACAGTTGCACTTCGTGGGGTAGGTTAGGTTGTCCTGGGCTGGGGTGGGTGAAGTTAGGTTGCAGTGGGGTGACCGGGGTTGGGGGTTGGGCTGCAGGGGACAGCCGCGACAGGACAGGGCCAGGGTGTGGGGTTGGCGGCCGTGAGGTTGGGTGTGTGGGTGCTGGTGGGGAGCTGGGGCTTCTGCCTAGGGGTGTTGGCTGGATGGGGCAGGCGACAGGAGGCCTGGGGGCCCGGTGCAGATGCGTGGGCAGGCTGAGGTGTGTGGGGAGGGCCCCAGGGGCTCTGGTGGGCGGCTGCATGGTGTGTGCCGAGGGTCATGGGGCGAGGGGGCGAAGGCAGGGCTGTCAGGGGAGATGGGAGGTCGCCCACATCAGGTGGTCCCTTGGGGTGTGCAGCGGGTGAGGGAGAGCCAGCTGCTTTGGCGGCTGTTTTTGGGGGGTTGCCTCATGTGGGGGCTGTAACCTTGAGGCAGGGGTTGTGTGGAGTTGGCCGAGGCGCTGATAGAGTGGCGTGCCGGGGGCAGGGGCAGTTTGGGGGCTGCAGGGGCACAGAGCCGTGGGGCGGGTGGGGAAGGAGCTGCCTGCAGGTGAGGGCTGCTGGGGGTCGGTGTTGTGTAAACAAAAGGCTGCAGGCGCACGGCTGTCTCCTGTCACTCCCAGCTCCCTGGTAGCCGGGTGGCCTTAGTGGGACGGCTCCCTGTCTTGCTCTTCTGCCTCTGTTGTTCGGAGGATGAACACTGCTCCTCTCGCAGGGTCTTGCTAACGCTTCATTGGGTTTTAGTTTGCATTGGGCAGCTTATTTATATTGTGTGTGCGTTCTGCTTCGCCTGCCTCAATTTTATTTCTGTGCAGATTTTCTTTCCATTGCACCGGTTAGCTTTTGCAAAGGTTTTATTTATTTATTTTGAAAGGGCTTTTTATTTAAGGCAAAAGAAGTTTCAGTATTTCCCTGATTAAAAATATAATTAGATCTCCCTCCTGCTTGGTCAGAGCACAGGGTGTGTGTCTGTGTGCGTCTGTGTGAAGGTGAGAGACGCGTCTCTTTCTGTAATGATTCTGGGGGATTATGGTTGGTGTTTGCATGGCGTGGGGGTGCTGTTGCTAGCAGACCAAGTCTGAAATGCTGTTCTGCTTTGCTTGAGAGGAGAGCGGAGGTTTGTGTCAGATCCTTCCCTTCACCACCTCCTTGTCTTTCTCTCTTCCCCTTCCCCCATAGTGGGACTGTTACACATTTTCATTTTTATGCATATGTCACATCTTTAGATGCATTGATTCTGTTTTTTTAGGCTGCCACATGGCTTCCCCTTAATTACTGAAGGCAGACATACATTCCAAGATGCCTTGTCTTAAAAATCCAGTTTTCTGTGTTCAGATCAACCTTTATTTTTGGTGCTGATGGTTATCACAACAGTCCCTCCCACCTCCCACCCCCTGCCAAATATCACTCAAGTTCCCTGATGACTGAAAGCTTGGCCTTAACATTGGGAGGTTCAAAGGACTATAATGCTCGTCTTAAAAATCTTTAGAAGTCAAATTTAAGGAGAAGAAGGGCTCTTGATCTGATGTCCTGTCAACCAGATGAATGTATTTAAAGGCAGCTTGTTCATGGAGCCATTTTAATCAATGCACATTTCATAATTGTGTAAGTTTAAATGTTAAGGTTTTGATTGATTGTTTCTTCCCCTGGCCGCCTTCTTTGTTTTAAGTCATGTGTTGCTGAACTGATGTTGCTTTAGACAGGCTTGTATTTAGAGGCCTGGAATTAAAAACCACACATATTTGTTGGTAACAGCAAGGCAGAGCTCTGAGGGGGCCTAATATATGAAATGTGGACTTTACAGGCCAATTCCAACATACATTCCTTGGCAATTATGTCTTTACATAGGATTAAATGACCTAACAAACTAGCTTTACACATGCTGACAATGTTTATGATCCCGTTGCCTATTCAAATATGCAAATTATAGTTAAGGACATAAAATATTGTTTTATTTTGAGATTGCAGTTAGAATCTAGAGAAAAAATATGGTCTGTGTTTTTTGTAGGTGAAAGTTACACAGGAGCTAAAAAACATTCAGGTTGAGCAGATGACAAAGCTGCAGGCCAAGCATCAGGCAGAATGTGATCTACTCGAAGATATGAGGTAAGGTTACAGAAAATGCTACCAGATTCCTGTAAGATCTCCTTTTGGAAGGACATTTGGGTTACAAAACTCCGGGAACTCATGATGGAATTTCCTCTTGGATTTCCTGCTTTGGAGCTGTTCAAGCTTTCACACAGCTGGAAATTATAACTGGAACTAACACAAAGCAAACCATTTTTCTTCTCTTCAATGGGGAAAGTTATAAAAATGTGTCATGAAGAAATCTGGAAAATATTGATCTCTTCAGCAGTATTTCTCTTCTAGAATAAGCTGACAGTTTAGTTTGCTTTTTGTGATGCTGCTAAGAGTATAAAGCAAATCTTTATAAAATACTTTGTAAACTGGTGAAGTCTTATAGTTAGCTACAAGTAATTTTAGATGGCGTTCATTTAATATAAAATGTGAGATATTTACGTTGATATTGAAATATTATTGTTGTATTCCTTTGCATGTTAGGATCAGTGGAAAAGGTCCGATAGTAAAAAACCCCAGTTTTGTTTGTCTTTTAAATAACATGATTCTCTTTTAGTGTTTTGTGATCAAAATGTCTGTGAGGAGTAGGACACACTTCGCATTATATGGGGAAATAAATCAGTAACCCTGTTTGGAGGTAGTCAGCTTCTAGACTGGTTGTACTGTGAAACAGTCATATTCATCAATACAACTATTGCTGTCCATCTCTTTGGCATTATATAGTCCACTCATTAAATGAAAATCCTGCGTGAGTGGAGATGATTTGTTTTTAATGAATAAATAATATGTAATTAAGTGGCAGTTCAACTTCAGGAGGATATCATACAGGTGCTATCTCCATGTATCCCTTGCGTATGAAACCTGTCGAAACAGAAATTCACCCATTCATAATCTTATCAGATCCCCACTTTCTTTCCTGGCTATTGAAAGAAGCTTCTTTATGGAAAGATCACAGCATCTATTATCTTGGACTACAAGTAGTGACTGTGCATTGTTTACACAGTAAATACTGGTTAATGAGTAGCAGACTGGTATGCAACAATTTTTTTTTTCCTTGGATAAGAACTTAATTTTATAACATCTGCACCTGCTAGCCTGGCTGGAGCCCAGTTCTGCCCAGCATTCCTCTGGTATTCCCTTAGTTCACAGAGTTCAAATTCAGGCCCTTGTTGGTGTGTTTTACTGGAGCACAGAGCATAAATGCTGTCATATCGTTAAACAATGTTGAGTTACAAGTACAAACTCAGATTTCAAAATCTTTCTTGAACTAATTCGGAAATCTTAATTTTTCAAATGTTTTGTGGCTTTAGAAACTGGTTTGGGATATTAATTTCAGTGAAGTGGTCACTGAGTGTACATAGTCTCTTCATCAACCTTGTTGCAAGCATTTTGCATGTGCAGAATTACTCTGTGGATTTACAGGTTAAGCATTCTTTAAACATGAAATGATGTGATAGGTTGTGACAGCTCCGTTACATCAGTGATGTGTTAAAATCTTAAATATAAATGGAGAGAGAGCGAGGAGAACTTTTGCCTAAACTCTAAAATGGCTTTGTTTATGATTCCTACAGTTCTTTCTTGGCAGTTAGATGCAGCTGGGGTTTTTTTTTAGGACTATAGGACCATAAAATAAAGTTGGTCTGAATATCAGGTCCTGCAGCTCTAGTGGGCGTTGCTTTCTAAAAGACTTCAGAAACCTGGTGATGCAGGTGTATATTCTGCAATTGGAAATGAGGCCACCTGGAAGAACACTTAACAATTTTTATTCATAACTTTACATACATGGCCAATGAGATTGGGTTGGCACCAAAGGATCCATAGGAATTTTTAAATGAGTTTTTGTTTTAAAAACAAGCAAGCATTATATAGTTATGCAGAAACTTTTATGACCTGAAAAGACATCTGTCCAAGCCACCTGACTCCACGGGAAAGGGGTGAGGGGTCTATTTCTTTAGTAGCAGCTTGAATACCTGAAATGGGAGGGGGAGCTGTACTCTCTTCCTTGAGCTATTGCTGACCTTATTTGTAGGAGTTGGAATACAGAACCCTGCTTGCAGTGTTTCGGCAGGCGGGCAAAGAAGAACTAGTTAAAAAAAAAAAAAAAAAAAAAGGGTATTTAAATTATGAATAGGGCTTGTCAGGACTAGGATATAAAATATATTTTAAGTTGTGCTAGCTGGTATGCTTTAATAATGCACCTTTTATCCTAGTCTTGACAAGCCACTGATGCTTCCACTCCCTGCTGTAGTGAAAGTCTGGTGAATTCACTGAGCGGTGAATCTCCACTGAAGGAATGCAAGATGAGCTCATGACTCTGGGCCCTGCGTCAGGCATGGGATATGTATACCCTGCGTAGGGGCATCAAGTCCTTTTTTTGGTCCAGTATGGTAACATTGTTCTGGCTTCGTTATAGGAAGACTGCCTGCCATCATGGGGGAGGGATCGGATTTGCCCCAAGACGATTTAAACTTGGCCTCTTTAGCTCAGTGACTCTATTCTGGCAGCTCTTCAAAGCTCCTGTCTGTCTAGAAGCTCTGTGATGGGTTTGCTATCCTCATTCAGTATGTTCAGACCATAGACAACCAATACAGTCCATTTTCTGACTGCTGGTCAAGTGAATGATTAAGGGTTCAATGTATTATCGAATTAGATGATTTTAAAGTATTTTCTTTAGATTTTAAACCTTGTATATTTTAATGGAGCGACTGTGGTGGTAATGTTTTCCAAAAGAGTATAACGAGTATCTGTTTACAAGTAGAATACAGGGGGTTCATGTGGATGTCCTAGTTCATTTAGGAAATGCATATTTGTCTTTTTCTCCAGCTGTATAATTGCTGAGGACTGCATATGATGCATCTGAATCTAATACTTTAGGTGTTTAGTGATAGTTGTTAAATATTATTCATGATACGTCTTATGTCTAAAGTGTTTTTTGTTTTTTTCATCAAATCAGTTAACCTTTTTTTTTTAATAGTATGCTGTTCAACTTATATTTTCCCCTTGTTTCCCCTTAATGCGAGAGAATGAGGTTTCTGTAGTGGGCAAAGCTGCTGCTGCATGAATTGACTATTTTTCTGATTGGGTAAGATATAAGCACCCTGTTCAAATTCGCTGATGACACCAAGCTGGGGGTAAAGTGATACACTGGCAGGCAGGGACCACATCCAGGCAGACCTGGATAGGTTGGAGAAGTGGGCGGATCTGAACAGGATGCGGTTCAACGAGGACAAGTGCAGGGTGCTGCCCCTGGGGAGAGGGAACCAGCATTATGGTTATAGGTTAGGGGCTGCCTCTCTCGGCAGCACAGAGGTAGAGAGGGATCTTGGAGTCAAGATCGACTCCAGGATGAATATGAGTCACCAGTGTGATGAAGCAATAGGCAGAGCCAGCCGCAGCCTATCCTGCATCAACGGGGGCATCACTAACAGGTCCAGAGAGGTCTTGCTCCCCCTCTGTGCGGCGCTGGTCAGGCCGCGGCTGGAGCCCTGTGTCCAGCTCTGGGTGTGGGGAACCTGGAGAGGGTCCAGAGGAGGCCACTTGTATGGTTGAGGGCCTCCGTGGCCAGCCCTATGAGAAGAGGCTGAGGCACCCGAATCTCTTCAGTCTCCACAAGAAGAGACTGAGGGGGGATCTCGTGGCTGCCTGCAACCTTATCAGGGGCCAGCAGCAGGGACTCGGGGAAAGTCTGTTCACCAGGGCCCCCCTTGGAGTCACCAGGAACAATGGCCACAAGCCGAGGGAGGAGAGGTTTAGGTTAGATATTGGGAAGAACGACTTCACTGTAAGGGTGGCCAGAGCCTGGAATGGGCTCCCTGGAGAGGTGGTGCTCTCGCCTTCCCTGGACATCTTCAAGAGGAGACTGGGCAGGCCCCTGGCTGGGGTCTTATGACCCCTGCCACCCCCAGTGCTCCTTCCTGCCCATGGCCCTCCTGACTCATTGATTCTATGATTCTATAAAGAGATGTTCTTCCTGTAGTCTAGAGCTATAGATCCTGTTGGCTCTGAAATTTGAGTGTCAGCTGATTGTACGTTGTGGGGAAAATTACATTATTTTTGATTGAGATGGAACAGCATGATAGTAGTCAGTCCTTTCACTTGCTGAGTTCTTGTTCTTTTTTTCCAGTTTTGATATGTATTTGGTCTCGATATAAACGCTTACAGGCATTTCTTCGGGTGGCATAATTACCACATACCTTTTACAGCAGGGGTGGGCAAAATACGGCCCGCCAGGCCATTCTATCCAGCCTGCGGGGACCCTAAAAAACTTAGAAAATTAATATTTATCTGCCCCTGGTTCTTGTCAGAGTCTAGCAGGGGCTTCTGGCCTGGGACTGTGGGTCGGTTCATGGCTGTGCCAGTGCAGGAAATTCAGGTAAGAAGGGGGGCGGGGGGAGAGTGGGGACAACTGCGGGGATCTCCCCAAGCCAGCTCCTGCTGAGCCCCATGGTCTGGCCATGCAGCTGGGAGCTGGCGAGTGGGTTGGGAAGCAACAGTGAGGGTGGGAGTAGAAGCAAGTGGGAGTGTGGGGCCAGCGCTGACACGGCCCAGAGCGGGACGATAGGAGCATGGGACGTGGGCTAGCAGGGGTCCCTTGAGCCAGGCTGGGCTTCACCAGCAGGGGATGGGGGAGCTGACCTGGCTCCATAGAGCCCCTGCCGGCCAGGACCCTGTGCTCCTGCTGGCCTGCTCTGGGCCCTGCCAGCGCTGGCCCCAGGACACCGGTGCCAGCCCTATGCTGCTGCTGGTTCCCATGCGCCCACTCATGCCCAGTGCCCCAGCCCCACGGTACAGGCGTGGAGCAGTGTGCAGCCCCGACCTCATGCTTGCCCGCGGAGAACAAGCTGGTGCTCAGCGCAGGGGAAAAGCAGCCTCTGTCCCTTGTGGCCGGCCCTTCTTGCTGCGGCTGTTCACAGCCCGCATGGGGCTGTTCTGCCTCTGCGCCATATCAGCGCCACTCCATGAGGCAGCTGTGGCAACGGAGAGCAGGCATAGGTAGCCCCGCGTGGGCTCCGAGCAGTTGTAGCACGGGGCGCCAGCCACGGGGAAGGGGAGCAGCCACTTTTCCCCCACGCTGAGCCTTAGATTGTTCCCCAGAAGCTGCTGCTCGGTGTGGAGGAAAGCAGCCTTGCCACTGCCGGGCGCTGTTTGCTGTGGCCACCCACCCGGAGCCTGCGCAGCACTAGGCTGTGGTGTGCCTGCTTCACCACTGCCTCTGTGCTGGCCAGTGCCGCAGCAGTTGCTGTTGCTGCTGGCCTGTCAAGTCCTTTGGATGCGTTCTCATTCACTACTGTTGCACTGAGGCATGCAACAGAAGAACATTTTGGTTGTAAAGGCTGGAAGGCAGTCAGACTTGGGGAAGAGAGAGGAAGCGATCCTTTGGAAGAAGGGGGAGGAGTGTGTTTTGGCTTAGTCTGAGAAGACGGGGACATGGTCATGTGGTGGAACAGACCAGCAGGCGGGATGGGGAGCTCTGGGTGGGGGAAGAATTTGACAAGGGTTTTCTAGATTGGGGCCTCAACCCAAAGGTAGGAGTAGCTTGGCGGAGATCTTTCCTGGTGTCTGACTTCTGTAGGGACAGGCCTGACTATGGCTGAATGTGATGGGTCTCAAAATGCTGAATTTGCACACTAATAGCCGTAGATCTCTGGTTGCTGTTAATACAGCATGTTATATACTGAATTGTTCTCTGCCTAAGACGGTTACAGACAACCTCACACTATTATACTTCATACTTTCCAATGGAACTAGGCTACGCTTCTGTAATCTCACAGGTTACTGGGTATGTGTGTGGTAGTTTTTAGCAACTGGGGCTGAGTCAAACTACTAACAGAGAGAGAAAATACGAACTGGCTTCATACAGATTTTAAATGTAGAGGAATATAGTAGTTGCATCTCAGGTCATCTGATGTATGCCACTTGGAAAATCCAAGCATAGTGTGAAGGACATGTTGCAGAACAGGAACTGAGAAAACGTAAGATTGGGTATTAAAAACAAAATTATTCCTGCATATAGATACTGAAAAAAATAGAAGGAGCTAAGCCTGCTAAACTGAGGCAAGTGTTATATAGCCACTATTCCAAGACAGTGTGCTGGGGAGAAGTATAGTGTCTTCCTCTTCCCAGTACGCAGCTGCTGGGAAGAGGATTCCTGAATCCACTCTGTGGCTTCAGCATTATTTGTGTTGGTCCTTGCCTAGCAGATGTCCAATAAATTCCTCTTTGCTTCCTGGAAAGGAGAAGGAACTGTAGCATCATCCCCTTCATCACCCTCAAGAACTTTCCGGTTACTGCAGGCAGGGGGGTCTCTGCTGCTGTGTTCTGCTCCTTGGATTTCTGGATGCATCTTTACTTTTCTTTTTTCCAGGGCCATCCTCTAATGCAAGGCTGTCTGGTTTCTGAGTGACTGAGGGATTGTAGCAGGAGGCTTGCTGCTCCCGCTACTTTAAGAGAAGGCAGATTGCAGGTGGCAGTCGGGAGTTACCTGACCAAAAGTGGGGTGGGCTTACAGGATATAAGCCCAGAGCCTGAGCTGGGGTGGAGGTTTGACAGCTGAGATATGAAGAACTCCTAAACAGGGCTGCAGCCAGGTTCCTGGCAAGCACTAAGCTGGGGTAAGCAAGCGGCTGGTTGGGAGAGCAAGTGGGGTAAGAGACCCGTAGTCTGTAGGGGGCGAGAGGCAGAGTCAGCAACATGTAGCTCAGGAGGGTGCAAGTGTCAGCAGGGCCAGGAAGCCCAGAGGTCTCACTGGTCCAGGAGCAGAGTCAGGACTTGGAGATGGGCTGAAGGCTGCTGGAGATTGGCAGGGCCAGGGGAGCCCATGAGTCTCCAGCTGGCCTAGGAGAAGGGCCAAAGATCAGAGGTCACAGCCAGAGACTGAGGGAGCCAAGGAGCCTGTAGCTAAAGAGGGGCAAGGACTGGGGCTGGGACACTGCAACCCAGGAGGGGTGCATGTCAGCTGGAATAAGTATCATCTGCAAGGTGTGGGCTTAGGCATATGCCTATGTATTGGGGAGGAGGAAGGCCACATAATTAGCCCTTAAGGCAGAGACACCTGAGCTCAGGAGTGTGAGATCTGACTTGGGAAGCCCTGGGGCAGCCTCCCTTTCCCTAATAGATAGATAAATGTATCAAGACATGGCAGGTGAGAAGGGGAGATTGCCCAAAGAGAACCAGGGTTAGAAATGGCAGAGGGGGCTCCAGGGGCTTGAACCCTGTTACAGGGATGCACACCCCCTAGGCCTTGTGGCAAACCACTTTGCAATGGCCACCCTACTGCATCACTTTGGTGTCCCAAGCCCCCTGAGTCCCCTAACCATGGCTTCTCTCAGCCCTGTGGGCCATGCCATATTGCTCTGCCCCCAGGGACAGGGGCAAGAAGCAGAAGCTGGGGGGCAGCACTTAGAGATGCGCCTAGGGCAGCAGCAGGACAGTGAAGGGGGGCAGAGCCTGCACTGGGAGCGCAGGGGTCACAACTTAGCACCTTGGGACTTGCATGTGGCCCAAGGCTGGCAGTTGGACAGCCCTGCTCTAGTGAATGGCTCTGGTGCTTGTCTCTGCCCCCTGGGGATTTTTTTGCCAAGGAAAAGCAGGGTGAAAAATCAGATGCCAGCTGGTGCCAGGGGTTTTTAATGGCAGCAGTTTTTGCTCTTCTCCAGCTTGGAAAAATGAGTGATAGGGCAGGAACTGGAGCTGACTCTCTGCAGACTCATGAAAACAGTATTATTATACTGTTTGCATTTTTAAGACTTTCTTTGTGATCAGGTGATCTAAAGAATTCATTTTTTCCCCTTTAAAATGAAATCTTCAGAAATTGAAGGCATTTCTTCCTTCCCAGGAAAGAGTTTCCTTCTTATTGAAAATAAATGAGTGATCTAATTTTATGTTTAGAGCTCTGTCTACTTAAATTGAGTAGGTGCAGCATCATTCTTTTAATGCAACATTGCAACACAACCTTTTGCAGAAGTCCCTCTGAACATCCTTACATTTAAAGTGCACCAGAATTACTGATTGAGGCACATTATCAGTAATTAGTCATTTAATGAGATGTTCACATTCTTGCTGGAATTAAATCCTGGTGATGTTTGGACTGGAACTGCTAGAGGGAAGGTTGGAATGTTCTTCAGTAATTTTGCCGACCGAGTGTGGAAGTCCAGATTTTCAAGCAAAGAAAAAGAAAGTTTCAGTATAAACATAGCCACAATATAGTGATTCAAACCAATCTTGGCACACTGAAATGAACTGTAGTGCCTTTTTATTCTTGTCCCAAACTGGTATAAAGCAGTAATGGGTTTCTACTTTAATACTGGAAAGTAGCTATAATTTTGATTCACTTGACAGTTTTAATTAACAATTCTGAGTTCAGTTTTTTGTAATCTGCAGTGCAAATGATAAGAGAACTATTTTTGTTCTGTTTATAGGGGGAAAAAATACCAAGTGTTGTTTTTAATATTCTATTTGGACTCACTTCGGTTCTGAAGTGAAATACAGTTTTGTTTTGTTTTTAAATATAAAAAGCAATTCTAGTACCTAATGAAGAACTTTTAGATTAAGGGCTTCTGTTTCCCTAACAGCTTGCTGCAGACCTCAATATTTTTCCATTAGTAGCTAGTGAGCACAGTACTGAAGTCAGCATTTATATTGGGCAGTGAGTAAAAATAAATTAGACTGCTAAATGAAACAAGTTTGACTGTTGGTTATATTTTTAGTGTTGACAAAAAATACTTCTCTTCAAAATCATTGTCTGTTCCTCACATCATAAATTCTCTTTGGCACTTTACCCCATTATAGTGCTTATAGTGGTTAACCATTATAGTGGTTAATTCTCATTTTTTTCCCTCTTAAAATACTGTTTTTATGTAGGTACCTAGAGTTCTGGATTTATTGTGTCCTCATATGTACCTAATACATCTGGGCAAAACCTTCTTTATTGTAATATCCATAATAATAAGGCAAGATGTGTTCAAAGGACTATGTTTATTTAGTTTGGATGTCAGATATATAAATAGGCATACACGGGGTAAAATTAGGAATTACTCTTTTTACCCTACCAACTAATAAAGGTTTTAATCTTGAGAGAGATGAGCGTTGCTCTCTAGTTCCACCTTGGCGTCTTAGTAGTTGAAGTCACTTAGCACCATTCACAACTGAGCCCACAGTGAGGGCAGCAAAAAGGACCTCCTGGGTGTTTGTGTTTGGAAAAGAAATACGTGAAATCTGGTGATTTTTTCTCTTGCCTTAGCAGTGATTCTGGTTTGTTTTCCACTTTTGTGTCTTCTGCGGGCAGCACTTGCAGCTTCTTGAGCTTTGTCTTCACTAAGGCAACTTTCTAAGCAATTCCCACTTTTGCGCAGAGGGCTTAACGTAGTTTTATTTTAAACAATGTCAGTCTTGTTCTGAGTGGGTGTTTTATACACGAGAGCTACTCTAATTAAAGTGCCCGCGCCTCCTGTATTGGCTTTCACACACTGAAAAATGGCGTTGGGGGCACTTCAACTAAAGCTGGTCAAACGAGCTTTAGTTAAGTTGTCCCCATTGCCATTTTTCAGCACATGGATGCTGATACACGAGATACTGGAGTCTGCTGGAGTATGGTATAGGGCTGAGTGAAACGGCAGCCTTCCATTTCTACGGAACAGCATTTCATTTCAAATTTTATTTCAATTCGAAACTGCTGTTCTGTTTCATTTCATCGAAACAGTGATGCTGTTTTGACGTTTTGCCCATACACTATAATGGGAAAGCTCAAAACGGCCTCTTTCATCTGCCAAGCAGATGGGAGGGCTGTGGGGCCTGTTCCAGTCCTCCTGGGGCTGTGGGCCCCCGATCTGCCTGCCAGATGAAGGAGGGAAGCCAGGTGGTGCTGCCTGGGACCGGGAAGCTGGGGAAGGGAACTGAGCCCGATCTCTCAGTTCCCCTCCCCAGTGCTACACTGGGGAAAGAAACTCAGCCCAGCTGAGCTAAGTTCCCCTTCCCAGCCCAGTCATAGCACTGGGGAGGGGAACTCAGTTCAGCTTGGCTAAGTTGCCTTCCCCAGCCCCGATCGCAGCTCTGGGCCTAGTTCCCTTCCCCTGTGCTGTGATCAGCTTCCTGCAGCCTGGCCGTGGGAGGTGGGAAGAGCCAGGGCTGTGCTCCTGGCTAAGCCACATGAGGCTGCAGAGCCACTGGGAGCACAGCCCTGGTTCTCTCTTGTCTCCCACCACCTGGCTGCTGGCTGCTTTGAAACTTTCAAAATGTTTCAGCTAGCCTCATTTTGTTTCAAAGCCCTTCACTTCGATTCGATTTTGCTGTTTTGAGCTCGAATGAGTTGAAACAGTGTTGAATTGAAACAGCCGGCGAAATTTCTCACAGCCCTAATGGTTATTACCGATTAAATGAGCCTGCTCCAATGCACTGTGCCTTGCTGCTCATGTATAGGTGCCCAGTAAGTCTAGTCTAGGTGGTGCTGAAAGGCCTTGTGAACATGGGGCTCCTGTCATGGCTAATGCTGGGGCATCTCAGTAGCAGACAAGAAGAAGGAGAAATTTTGTAAAAATTCTGTACCGCAGGCAGTGTTACAAGCTTGGAGGAGGAATAACTTGGCTGTACTAGACAGATCACCCATTGCTGCAAACGCCTGATAGTAATGACTCCATCTGAAATGATGCAACTGATGAAGTGGTTGGGACCATCCAGTATTCAGCAGAATTTTGCGAAGTATAGGGTGGATATAGGTTAATGTAGCCGATCAACCTAATAAACGCTTTTTTTTTTTTTTTTTTACCCAAAGATCCATTTGCCAACCTCTTGATGATACATTGTGTGAATCTTTCTTTTAAAAATTGGATACCTGGGTTGGGTTCAAGACCAGCTTTGGAGACAGAAGAAGACAGGTACTTGGTCTTGTTTTCAGTCAGGACTTAATAAAGGCATGTGTTGTCTCGATACCAATGAAGGGGAAGCTTTTCTTGGTGAGTTATGTCCTCAAATTCTGCAGACTGTAATAATGCCTCATAGGGAGTGGTGTTCTAGCCCTGGATATGGCCAGCACATTGCTGTTTTTTTGGATTCTTTTGGCAGCTCAAGTGCTGCATTAACTGCTTCTGCGGGTTTGTAACTGTTTATTGAATTAAACTGATGTTGCTGCTGGTATTTCTGGTGGACTTTTCCACCCTGCTTTTGTATCCTTTCATGTCTGGTAGATGTGGTCTTCCAGTTAATAAATGCTGAGCTGTTTTTGTTTTTAAACTGGGTCAGGTGATGAATGTGTTCAATATGTTGTGGTTTCTCTTCTCTTTGTCATTTTCTGTAGTCCAAAAATACACAAGGGGAACTTTTCATGTCTATATTTGGCAACACAAAAACCGGTCTGTAAGGGAGAGCAGCAGTACCTGATAATCTCCCAACTGTAGCCCAGAGCAAAATCATCCTGGTTGGGTAGCATTTACTGCAGACATGGGGCATGTCTACATGAGATGCTTTCAGCACAGTAGTCTAATTCTACTGCGGATTAGTGTGGCAGCTAAAACCTGTGCTAATACGCAGTAGATTTAGTCTGCTGAGAATTAGTATTAAAAAAAAAAAGACCGTTTGCTTGCAGTAATGCACAGTAGCACTGATTTACAGCACATTTAGTACCTGTATTTACAGGCACTAAACTTAGTGCCGTAATCGTGGCGCGTGGATGAAAGTGTAGACACGCCTATGGTTGGCAATGCATGCCTATGCCTTGTGGTAGCAAAAGAGCACTGCCCAATGGCTTAATTAAAATATATACGTATAATATATGGCTTAAAGCCGTTTGTGTGTGTGTATATATATGTATGTATATATATATATGTGTGTGTGTGTGTGCGTGTGTGTATATGTGTATATAATATAAAAAAGCCATGTATGGCTTAAAGCCACACACACACCCACCCCTTTTGTAAATTTTGTAAAATTCCAGGAACTAAATAGTAATAAGTTTTATTTTTAAAAAGTTAAATGAAGATCAGTTTACGAACATTCATTTGTAATATTTTTGAGAATCAAATATTACATGACTGATTAGTGAAATTAAACTTAACTAAATCCCCCCCCATTTTTTCCTGTACTAGTTGTGAGAGTTGTTAAATGTAGACAGCAGATTTTAAAACTCTAATTTTAATACTCTAAGGTGTTGCTAGTAAGCCATGTAAGAATCTTTTAGGATCTTTTATCTTGCTCCTTCCTTCCCTTGGTGCCTGTGAGAAAATATTTATGTCTGGGCTCCACACTCTACAGCAGTTGTTCTTCACACAAAGTCTCTATCCTCCCGCGCTCTATGCGGCAAGCATCCTTTTAATGAGAAAGGAAAAAATGCTTCAGAGTCTAATTTTATGAGAATAGCTCAACCATGCAGAAGGCTTTGGAAGATTTATGGCAGTGGAGCCATTAGATATAGTTCATTTCTAGCTCAAATGCCAGATGCGAGTCATTCATGGATAGTGAATAAAATGTTTTGGCACTTGGGAGCGTGTTTAAATACATATAATACCAAACATAAAATAGTTATTTATTGGCTCTGATATACTCTCTGCCCGTATCCAAATAAACAATTTCACTTGAGGGCAATGCATACTGTATGGTGATTTCAGTTCAAAAGTGTGTGTTTAATGATATTTGAGTGTAAAGTTGTGTGAATTAATGCATGCTCTGTGGGGGAGCTTCCTAGAAATGTTGGGAAAATCAGGCATCTATTAAATTGCTTTACAATTATCAGTGTAAAAAGTACATGTAAACATAACATTTTCATTAATTTTGGCTGTTGGAGACTAAGGCATTTGACAGGTCAGAGGAAAACAACGCTTAAGTTTTCCCAGCTTTTATTGCTATTATAATTGAAAGGTAACTTTTATTTGTGAAGTAATTGATACCCAAGAGAGAGTGATTTCTGGAGTTGAAAAAAATTATTCTGCAGGGCTGTATTTCTCTTGCTGTGGATGCAGGGTCTCCCTTTCTCATAAGCCGGAGAAGGGAACAAAGGCTGAGATTCTTGGGTTGGAAGTACTCGAGGAAGGATGTCAAGCAGCTGACACAGGGTTGTGGTGGTTTAAAGGCAGTTGTGTCCTAGTAAAACCAAGGTGTAAATTGAACATACAAGAAAAATGACAACCTGTGAGCACGCAGCTGCCATGCCACCCCTGAGCCAGAGGCTGCTATCTTGTGAATGTACAGTATTCATTTTAATGTCCCTGGATACAACTTGCTTTATGATTTAATTGTAGCAGCAATGGTTACTTGAGCATGTCTTCGTGCTGCTCTTTCCTTGTTTCTCCTGGTCCAGAGCACCACTCTCCTGTGGGTAACCCATTAGATTTTTTTTTCTGTTCATTTCCCCAAACTGATCTGTAAAATGATATTGCCTGCTTCACTTGCAGCTCTCCAGGAGCTCTTGGTGTTTCCCAAGACCATTTCCAGACTGCTTTCCTCTAAATTTATTTTGCTGCTTCTACCTGTGCTGTCATTAGTGTAATGAGGCTGGAGATGGCTTGGTTACAGCAGTAATGTAATTTTAATGTGTTAACTATTTAAGGGATTCTTTTTTGCATGGATCAGTTTGTATGTGATTGTGTAGGGTTAAACTAAAACAAATGATCTTAGTTGACAGAATAAGTTTAGATGGCAAGGAGCTGTAGCAACATCGATGTTCTCCTCTGCTTTTCCTTCTTTTTTCCCCCTTTGGTTTATGTAGCACTTTTATACTACTTCAGTTCATTGTGTGCACTGTAGTACCCATGGTACAACTTTCCAGGTTTGCTGCAATTGTACATGCATGAAAGAGAGGGAAGGACAGTCATAATACCATGTCTGAGAGCACTTAGAAGTGCCGTTGCGACATTCATTGAATTGTGAAGGCGTTATTCAGTTGTCAAAGAAGACTTTTTGGCAATCACTATAAAAGTATAATGTGCAAAATGGAAAGGAGAACCATACAGTATAAATAATAACACACTGAGCATCAGTAACAACAAATTCTGGACCTTTTGCTTTTTAATCATAGTACTGACAAGTAATCGTGTGTAGAGTGGCAAGTCTGCTCACTCTGCCGTACTGGAAGCTAGAATAGGTAGGTAGTCTTCCAAAATAGATACGCTTCCCTGGGGCATCTAACTAATAAGAATTTCAGACTCTGTTACACCTTCATTCGGTGCCATAATTATTCCCCTAATAATACCAACCTCATTTCCTGAAAGAAAACAGCAGTGTGTACAGCAGTTGCCCTTGCTGCATGCTGTTGTGGGTGTTAATTATCTGCCAGGTTACAATGCTGCTTTGTGTCTAGCCACTAGGGTATAATCTCTGCCCCTTCCAAAACCTCTGACTGATGAGAACCATATTATTGCCCAAAAAACCTACCATCAAAGCTATTGAACTGCTTCAGGTTTTTGGTTTTTTTTTTAAATTTTTACATGTTTCTTTCTGTGGTAGTGGAAAAATATAAAATACTGATTTTTACTGTTTTTAGCTCTCCATCTTCTCTTACCTACTTTCCTTGAAAATTTCCCACTGGAGGTTTAACTGGTGTGACTTTTTTCAAATGCATGTGCATTAACAATATGAAGTCAGGGGGAGGTGGTTAGCTGTGGTAGTCCGAAGTTGGGCAGAAGGCAGGGCAGAGGTGGCATGTTAAAGGCTAATTTGTTCAGAAAGGCATGCATTTTACAGGCCACAGCTTACTTCAGTAGATGCTGTGAATGGACTTGCAGCGAGCAGGGGTGCTAAGCAGAAAGGAATAAAGTCATTTAAATACAAAGGGTGGGGGAAAAGGGAAGAAAGGAGGGGGCAGTGCTCCGAGAAGTGGAGGTCAGTTGGAGATTAGTGGGGATCTCAAACAAAGCAGTCAACCCATTGATGGGCATAGGGGTTATAAAAGCTAGACCCAGGTGGTGGGGTAAGAATCCAGAGTCTCTGTTGCGACCGTACTGAAGACAACCAGTCTGTGGTGTTCTCATTCCAGGATTTTGCATTCAAGTTGTTTGTTTTAAAATTTTATTTTTTTTAAGAACAGGTACTTTGAGGTCAGAAATGAAATGCCCTGGGAGGTGAAACTGCTTGCCATCAACTTCTGTGTCTTTCTGGAATTGATGGCAGATTAGGGTCCATTCCTCCTTCGATGTAGCAATTGTCCTGTTTGTCCACTGCAGACAGGTGCTGTAAGCAGGTGATGGCATATATAATGTTGGTAGAGGAGCAGGTGAATGAACAGATGTTCTGATCCATGTTGTTTAGGCCAGTGACGATGTGTGCTGTCCTGATGAGGGTGCACAGCTGGCATCCGAGTCCATTGCAGGGTTAGGGGCCTTGGTGAGAAGAGGAGTTACGTTGCTGGGGAGATGCAGCTTGGAGTGGCTTTAGGTCAGGTTGTCAAACGTGTGGCCCATGGGCCGGATCTAGTCCCCAGTGTTGTCTCTGTCTGATCAGACCCATATGAGGCTCAGTGCTTAGCCATGGTACAGGGCTGGCCTCAAGGCAAGAACAGGCCCATGGACTCCCCTCCTCCTCTCCTTCCCCCATCAGTATATGCAATCTGGAGCTGCTCTAGCCAGTCTGGGACCTGTGCTGCATGTAGCTGGAGCAGCAGCAATGCTGTACATGGTGACTTCCCCAGCCAGAATGCATCACACACGGTGCCTGCTCTGGGATGTCCTTTGCATGTGGCACCTGCTTTAGCTGCAGCCGGTCCAATATTCACACTGCATGTAGCACTTACGGGTGCCATGTGCTGCGTGGGTCCGAGACTTGCTTCATGTGCAGTGAAGTCTTGGAGATGCCAGGGCAGGTGCTGCATGTGGCATAATCTGGCCGGATGGCCCTGTGTGCACCACAGCTGCTGCTCTGGCTGAATTGTGCAGCACAGGGCACCCATGCAACTCTGGCCCCAGATTGCCTGGAATAGCCCCAGGTCTGGTATGCTGGGGAGGGAGAGGAGGAGTGACTCCATGGGCCTGATTCGGCTCACAGACTGGCCCCATACCACTCATCCAGATACGGAGGGAGAAAATCACAAAACTTTCCTTTCCTTTCACTGTTACACCCTGGGTATGTAGTTGATGACAGAAATATTGTTCGACCATTTTTGGATGAGCAGCAGTGTTCGAGCAGAATGTCCATGCCAGAAGTAACTTAAAAGGAGAGGATCTACATCTGAGCGAAAGGGGGTGGTGATTTCATATGTGTATGGTGAATTTTTGGTAGTCATTGAAACCAGAATTTTTCAGTTTAGTAGAGCCCACAACTGTTGAAAAAGGCTTGCAACTACACCTTCTTTATTATTTTCTTTTCACAAGAGCAGCTGATCGATGTATTAGAAGTGATCTTCATTTTTCAGCAAACACTAAATTCAGCGAAACAAGCATGTCTCTAAGATTTTTGTTGTTGGTTGCTTTTTTAGGTGTGGATATGAAAGGCATAATAGAAAAATGTGCTTATGTGCTTTACACAGAATGACTTGTAATAGTCTGCCTACGCATCTGGCACGTGGTTTACTGGCTGGGATTATCTGGGCATCTCATCTAGTCACTTCTTTGCCATTGCAAAGTTTTTGGGTGTTCGTGGTAATGTGGTCTCTTTGTTTTTTCTACCAGTGGAACATTTTTGAGGAATCAAATATTTTGCACAATTAAAATTCTTGGGCATGTAATATGGAATTTAAGTGATACCTAATATCCTGTAAAATACAAGAGGTCAGGCTACATGAATTGATTCCCCCTCCTTGCCTTGTTTTCATAAAGGTTTTAGAGAAAAAAATCACAGAAAAGTTTAGCAAAATATTTATTCTCTGAAAATGACTGGTCAGAATCTTTTCTGAGGTGTTTCCAAAACTTTGAAAAGATGCAACAAACCAGCTGGACACAGTGCTGTGCTTTGGCTCCCACATGACTTACTTTGAAAAAGTAATTTGATGATCAAACGTTGTTTGTATTGCTGCAGTGCCGAGGGAGCCAAGGCAAGGACAAGGGCTGCCATTGTGCTAGCTGCAGTTCTGCGAACAAAACCAAGCAAAAATGGTGCCTGCCTCAAGTTTACAGTTCAAGTACAAAGTAAGAACAGCTGATGGGTACATATAAAGGAATGCAAGTGCTCTACTCAGCTTGGTAGAAGATTCTCTCAGCATAAGCATGGCAGTTGGTGGGCAAGTGAAATTCAACCAACTCCAATGAAATCGCAGTTGTGCAGAGGCACGGCACTGCTTGGGTTACTGCTTTTGTCCGAAGTGGAGCCTTGTAACCGTTATCCAGATATGCTAACGTTTATGCACAAACACGCACCTGACTTCTTAACATGGGATACGCTCAGTAACGAGGCATACAAATGGATAGTGTTCCTTGCTTATGAGAATCATGTGTAATAGCTGCTAAAGGAAAAGCCTGAACCTAGTGGTGAGTATTTTCCTTGGGTGGTATCTTCAGAGGTCTGGTTTTAAGAGATCTCTTTAAGCCAACAGGAGGAGCATGGAAGAGAGTGTGCGTTTCCAGACATCTTTAGTCATCTTTTATTTCAGTGAATTTTTATTTAAAATCTCAGTTTTTCCCAGAATAGGTCAAACTTTAACAAGTATTCTGCATTTTTAATAAGAATAGTTTGCATCTTTTACAAATGGAGATTTGATTATTAACATAAACCCTGTTGAGCATGGACTACATTGTATAGAGATCAATTCTTGAAACGAGAGTGAGGATTATATATACCTGTTTTATTTTTGTAATCATTTTAAAGCTGCTGCTCCCCTTGCTTCGGATGATAAATATGTATCCACTGAAGCAGAGAATTAAGAAACATATTATCTTTTGATTTCTGCTATTGTCTAGGTATTAAGAAGTCCATTGTTCTCAAGCATAGTTAGAACCGTACAGATAGCAAACTTAAAGACTAATGCAAAATCAGCTCCTAACTCACAACTATCAATTTTAGTGCCTCTACTAAAAGTTAGTGCTTTCTTTTGCTAGTTGGCATTTACTTTTATTCATCATCACATTTCTTGTTATCTTAGTGAATATGTAGTGACAGTGTGATGCACAGCTCTTATTTTTACTTTTCCCAAATGCAGTTTTCTCTAATTAAAGTGTAGTTGGTGAAATAAGTAATATAAACAGTCTGAATTAGAGTTCATAATGTATTATGTTTCTCTACCCTACATGGATTTCTGTAATCAGATTTGTTCCCCCAGTTTTTCTTAGGTTATTTCCCTATTTCCCTTTAATTATTTCCACCATGATTGCTAAAATAATTAAGGACAGTGAATAAGCCTAAGGAGGGAATGCAGAGAAGTCTGCAAGATACATTTATGATCTTGGCCCAGAAAGAACAATTCACAGCTCTTAAAAATACAAAATACTGTTATTGACTTGTGATTTATTTTGTTGGGATTTTTCATTCTGGTTACTAGGTTCTGTCAGCTAGTGGTCCATATGTATCTGGTGAGACCCCAGCTGGAGGACTGTGTCCAGTTCTGGGTGCTGCACTTCAAAAAAGACGTCGAGAATCTTGAAAAGGTCCAGAGAAGGGCCACAGGAGTGATGAAGGGCCTGGAGGACAAACCTTTCAAGGAAAGACTAGGGGATCTGGGACAGTTCAGCCTGCGGAAGAGAAGACTGAGGGGGAACCCGGTGGCTGTCTATAAGTATGTAAGGGGTGAATATCAGGAGCTGGGAGAAACTGTTCACTAGGGCTCCCCAGGGAAGGACAAGGAGCAATGGCTATAAACTCTCAGAGCATGGGTTCAGGTTGGATGTAGGGAAAAACTTCTTTACGGTAAGGGGGACCAGAATCCAGACTAGACTTGCCAAGGAGGGGGTGCAGTCCCCAACCTTGGAAGTCTTCAAGAGGAGACTGGACAGACACCTTGCTGGGATCATTTGATTTCATCAGTATTCCTGCCCAGAGCATGGGGGTTGGACTCGATGATCTTTCAAGATCCCTTCCAGCCCTTAATTTCTATGATTTTATGATCCAATGCTAAGAAGATGCAAATTTCTTTGATCTGGGAATTGGCTTCAGTGTAGCTCATTAAATGTTATAATCACATGGCAGTGTATTTGTAGCTCAACTTCACACTTTGGATTAACCACTTAGGTTGTTAATTGGGACAGTCACACACACACAAAACAGTGTGGATGGCCAGTTTCAAAGCTTTTAAAATCAATATTAATTTTGTGTGTGTGTGTGTATTTTTTTTTTCCTTTTCTCCAAATCAGCATGTGACTTTTTTTTACTTCTTAGTTTCTCACACCAGCTGCACAGATGATGAATAATATATAGAAATACAATTAACTACACAGGTGGTTAGTAGTGTTCGTTTGAAGTCAGAAGCCACTTGCTCTAAGGTGCCATCCTGACCTCTACCTTCTCCCTGTCACAATAACTGCAGAGATAAGTTGGTTTTTTTGTTTTTTTTTCACTTCGAATCACTGCTTTTTGAGGCTGGTGTTACCCGTAGCGCTTCTATTACAAGTGGACAGATGGAGGAAAAAGTTGAAGGAAGTAGTACATGTATTACTTGTATTAAGTGAAAACCACTCCACCTTTTTGCTTGTTCTCTAAGCTCCAGTGATGGTTATAATCATGGTGGTGAAAAATTATTCTTTTGTACTGTGTGGTTTCTTTTTCATAGTCACTTGTGAAAATATTCTTTTGATTCCTTTGTTCATCTCTCTTCTGCTTTCCATTCATCCGAGGAGATGAATTTCACAAAGAAACGGAAAGAATATTTTCACAGGTGACTGAAAAAGGGAGAGGAAAAAATAATTCCTACAATCTCTTCCAGTACCCTTAATGGAAACTAACTTCTGTCTGCTTCCTAGATGAATTTATGTGCGTTTGACATGGGGTGAGAAGCTAGAAAATGGCATGTCTTGTTAGAGAAAAAAAACACAGGCTGGAGAAATCAAATCACATTTAATAGACTGTATAATGCAACTTTAGCTTAGTTGTGTTTCTGTGCATTGTTTTATCACTTGCACTTTTTTCTTGTTTTTCCACCAACTGAGCAAAATGGTTTCATAGATTTCATAGACATTAGGGCTGGAAGGGACCTCGAAAGATCATGGAGTCCAGCCCCCTGCCCAAAGGGCAGGAAGTCAGCTGGGGTCATAGGATCCCAGCAAGATAAGCATCCAATTT
>NW_017728906.1:201721841-201742460 GCF_001723895.1 Crocodylus porosus | reverse complement strand
TGGCAGACTGTTCCAGACCTTGGGGGCTCGGACAGTAAAGAAATTCTTCCTTATGTCCAGCCTGAAACGGTCTCGCAGTAGTTTATGACCATTCGACCTTGTCATCCCTTGGGGTGCTCTGGTTAGGCTTAGAAGAGGCAACTTGAAATTTGTTCTAAAATGGGTGTGGAGCCTGTCTAAATGTTGTTAACTCCCACAAACTTGTGCTAATGATAGATGGTAGAAGTTGTGATGCCTATAGCTCAGTGGTTCTCAACTTTTTTACTTTCAAGGCACCTCTTGTTAGACTCAAGGCACTGATTGGAACATGTCAGCTCCTTAGTTTCCACTTGATTTTTGACTACAGAAATATGATAGAGCAATTTGTTCTGTTGCAAAGAACTTGGAAAGCCCACAGCAAGTCAGAATGCTTTTAACACTGTGGATTCCTGTCTGAAATCTCTGTTTGTCTTGTGAATCATGTTTGCGTGCCTAACAGTGCCAACATTGCATGGCACCATGGTGACCCCCTGGAAAGGTTTTCAAGACACCCCAGAGGGCTGCAGCACCCTGGCTGGAAATCACTGCTATAGCTAGTTACCCCACAGTGACTCCATTGTAAGAACCTACGTGCACTTGCTTTGAGACATTGGTCAGGCTGAAATTTTCCATGCTCTGTGTCGATCTAAATAACATCCTGTTGAATTGCTGGGAAATGGCTCGGCAGATCTCGAGGGTGAGCTCAGGGGAGACGCTCAGGATAAATGGGAAAAGTAACTGTCATTGAGGAGCTCTTTTGTCTCTTTGCAACATGAACTTTTAGAGTTTCACCTAAACTCTGTGATGTTTCTGTTTGCCCTGAACACATTCCTCCACCTCCTTATACTCCTGCATGCCTATCAATGTACGCATCTGCTATCCCCACAGAGAACCTGAGCATGATCCATCGATGGTCTGCAAAGGCTGGATGTGACTCACTCATAGAAAATGAGGGCTGGAAGGGACCTCAGGAGGTGGTATCTAGTCCAACCCCCTGCTCAAAGCAGGACCAACCCTCACTAGATCATCCCAGCCAAGGCTTTATCTAGTTAGGTTTTAAAAAAAAAAAAGACTTCCCCTGCACTTGCTTCTCAATAAATCATTATTCCCAGCCAGTTTGCTGTGCCTGTGGGCTCAAGCAGCTGTCTTCAGTCTTGGCATTTAAAATAGTAGACTGGCTGCTGCATTCATTGCACACTTCTAAATAGTGCATTGTTCACTCCTATTGGATAGAGGTAATTTGGGGGCGGGAGGGTATTCCCACCTGACCTCCTGCCTGTGGCAGGATCATCTTTATCCAAACTATCACATACAAATCCATTGTCTAACCCGGGGGTGCTCAGCCTCTAGCCCACAAGTCAAATGCAGCTGCAAAAATATCAGATTTGTCCTGTGGGGCTCCCCATGGGTCGGGAAGTTTGGCAGCAGGGGACCAGTGGCCATTAATATACATTTCCTCCCCTTTCTCTGCCAAATTCCCAAACCCCAAGCTCTGTGCGGCCACTCAGGGCTGGGCTAGGTTGGGTTGGGCTGGGGTGCCTCCCCTCAATTGATGTGCTCGCCCCAGGTTCTAGACTGGGACCACTGGTCAGATGTGGCCCATGGATGGACCAGGTACTGCTTATTTGGCCCTCTGGGGGAAAAAAAGTTGAGTATCCTGCTGTTGCAGGGGTTGTAGAAATACCCTGGAGGAATCTGAGCAACAGGGATACTCTTACTTTCCCCTTCTAGCCCCACTGCGAAGGAAGGTAAAACTCGCCCCGTTGGACCCTCTCTCCATGTCCTTTTAAAAATGCAGAGCCTGAAACTGCACACCGTACTGTAAGTGAGGCCAAACTGGTGCTCAGTACAGAGTCGCTCTCACCTCCCATGTCTTACACCTAATGCTTTTACTGATGCAGCCCAAACCTGCATTTCCACCTTTTTTCCCAGCACTGCACACTCATACAGAGTCTGTCTTGCAAGACTTCCACATCCTTGTCTGTAGTGCTGTTACAGAGTCTGTCTAGCAAGACGCCCACATCCTGCCCTGTAGTGCTGCCATCCAGCCAGGTGCTGTTTTGCATTTGCAGTTATGATTTTTTTCCCCTGAGGTGCAGCAGCTTACATTTTCCACATTGAACTCCATTCTGTTCTGTCCTCCAGCATGTTCCACATGTCCTCCATATTTGTGTCGTCTGCAAATTAACTCAAGAACCTTTCTAGGCCAACATCCAAATCATTAATAAACACGTTGAACAGCACAGGGCCCAAGATGGACCCACTGTGGGACTGTGCTGAAAACCTCCTGCCATTCTGACATGGATCCATTTATAATTACCCTTTGCTTGTGGCTATTGAACCAGTTATCTATCCGCTCTGTAGTAATTTTGTCCAGCTTGCATTTCTCCAATTTGTTTATGAGAAGGTTGTGCAGGACCTTGTCAAAAGCCTTGCTGAAGTCCGTATGCCCTGCATCCACAGCATTCCCTTCTTCCATCCAAGTAATTATTTTGTCAAAGAAGATCAAGTTTGTTTGGTCTTAGTAAATCTATGCTGGCTTCTTACGATCAGCCTTTCCTCATGCAAATGGATTTCCTTGGGATATGCTCCAGTAACTTCCTGAGTATTGAAGTGGAACTAACTGCTCTAGTTTCTCAGGCCCTCATTTTGCCGCTTTAAAGAAGGGTGCTACGTTGGCACTTTTCCATGCCTCTGGCACCTCGCACGTCTCCCGCGATTCTATATATTATTGCCAAGGGCGTTGAGATCTCCTCTGCCAGTCCCTATGATGAAGTTCATTAGGCCCTGCTGACTTGAATTCATTCAGAACCATCAGAAGCTCTCTGACTCTCTTTTGTTGTTTCATCCCCCAGTTTGTCCCCTTCTTTCTACACATAATCCTTATTAGCTGTCTGGCTGTGGCTTAAAATGTTTCTGAAGACCAAGGGCTCTGCCTTCATTGCATCTCCTGTTAAGAGTTCACCCTGCCTTTTTCATAGTGCATGCATAGCTTCTTGGGCCTTTCTTTTCTGGCCAACATACTGTATGTACTTGAATTCAAGATGTTTTTTCTGGGGACAGAGGTACGATGGGAAGGTAATGGTGCAGGCAGGGGCAGGGAGAAGCAGCAGCAGGGGGGCAGGTGGGAGGAGGGCACATGGTATAAGGGGCAGGTGCTAAGGGGTGCAAGCACCGCTAGGAGGACAACCAATGGGGTAGCAAGCAGTGGGGAGAAGGGGGCAAGGTGTGGGGGGACCTCAGGACCATGGTAGAGGGGCAGGCAGCAGGAGGGGCAAGTGGTGGGGGGGGCAGGCAGTGAGGGGTCCCCTCGATTTTTCCATGCTACCTGCCTCTTCTTACTCCACTGCAGTGGTGGGGGGTGAATTTAAGTTAACCCTCCAAAAATTAGATTCTATACATGGAAAATTACAACAACTTTATACATTTTTCATAGCTAGACTCTAATTATTGGGGAGTTATCTTGAATATGGGTAAATACAGTGTTTATAGAACCTTGTCCTTTTGCCTTGAACTTCTCTTGCCAGATGAAGCTCACTTTTGTCTTTTGCTTTCCTGATTTTTATCCCTGCAGGTTCTTGCTATTTCCTGATAAGCTTCCTTGGTGACTGCCCATCTTGCCATTGCCCGTATGCTTTCCTTTTTGCCTTTGGGGCATCCTAGAAGATCCTTGTGTAGCTGCATTGGTTTCTTGCCATGCTTCACACAATGGAAGCACAGGAAACAACTTGTTGTTGGGCTTCCAGTACTGTCCCCACTAGAAGCTTCCAGTCATCCTGGGTTCCTTTCTTTCAGTCTGTCTTCCCATGGCACAGCATGCGTCATCTCCTTGAGTTGGTTGAAATCACACCTTTTTCAAATCTAGCTGCTTAGTTCTGCTGACCTCGGGCTTCGCCATCTCAGGATCATGGATTCTATCACATTGTATTGTGTTCACCTGTTTTATGGGGAGCTCTGTTGCACCAGAGGAGCACAGTTGTAGGCCCTGGTCTCCATCCTGAAGTTTTAGGGAATGTTTTAGATATCCTGGCCCCACATCATGGAGTGCCTTGAACTTTGAGATTCCACAGGAACCTAGCGTAGGGAGCAGGGGGCAGGTTTGATATCCTCAGGGTAGTCTGCGTTGCTAAGGAATTGTGCTCTGACTCTATAATAATCGGAGTTGCTCAAGTGTCCAAACCTTTGGGCTCTGATTTGTCTTACTGCCATAGTCTAGCCAAGAGTCAACATAAGGAATGTCTGAGGCCAGATCTGTTATCTGTCAGGATGGATTGGAGTCTCCTAGCCAGCAGGATTTGATAGAAAGCATTACTTCAGTCATAGCATTATAGAAGTGGGATGAATCCTGGGTGCAGTCCAGACCCTGTAATAGTAGATAACCACATAATTCATGGACCATGCTATGTGAGAGGTTAGTATCAATGAGGAATCCAAACTGACCAATTGTGGGTCTGTAACTTCAACCCAAGGAGACTTTATTGTGGCTGCAAGCTCCTTAAAACATTTCCTCTTTTTCCTCCAGCATTACTTTTGACTTATTGTGGTTCAGTTCCAGCCATTTCAGCCAGAGTTCCCTACTGCAGAGCTTTGCTGAGGAAAATTCCCAGCGTGAACTTCTTTAGATAAACTGATACACCACCGAATCACATTGCTAATGCCAGGGTCTGCACTACCAACTTTTGTCAGCATAGCTCTGTCAAAATTGCACCCTTACTCGACATAACTGTGTGACAAAGATCCTGGCTAGATACAATTTATTTCAGCTTGAGTCTTTTTCTTAAACTGGTTTCATTTGGGAAGAAGGTCCAGCCATAGAGCAAAAGGCCTTTCTCCCTGTTCAAGCTGCATTTCCATTAGGAGGCTTTGCTGCAAAACCTTTGAAGCGCAGCCTGGCTCTAATTTCCAGCTGTTGCAGAGGGCTGCATTTACCCTTTGGAGAGATTGTCCTCTTTGCTCTGCTTTCTGTGCTGAGGTGCTTGTGCTGTTGGCTGCCTCCTGCATGAGCTAAGCCAAGGAAAGCTGTAGGCGAAAGGAAAGGCTTGTGCCTCCCACCACTCTGTTTTAGTGTTTTTGGGAGGTTGGCCTATTGAGTGCAGTTTCCCTTGCAGCCCAGGGTCAGTTTGGCCCCTTCCATTACCTGGCAGAAAGGCAGGGTTGGAAGGGGGTTGATCTGCTGGAGAAGTCATAGCTCAAGCTGAATGGGGTTTGCCCCTGCCCCTTGCTTCTCCTGGCAGGAAAGGAGCTAGGCAGGATTGGAAAAGAACCACTTTGTGGGCAAGCAGCCACTACCCTACCCATCTCCATGGCTAAAATGAACTCAAAAGGGATATTGTTCAAGTTTGTGTAGCTCATGTCAGCCACTCCATTGACTGGAGTGCAGTTTCCTCAGAGGCACTGATTGCTGCATGGACATCTGCAAATGCTGGCAAGTGTGATCAAAGCCTTTGAGTCTAGTCTCCCTCCCCTTGCTGCCTGCCACCTGTATAACAAGCCTTTGGGATCCATCATGTACCAGGCTGAGATCTCTAGGGGAAGAATGAACCACTCTGTCTCATGTAGACCCTGTGCAAGATGAAGGTAGATGAGGAACCTATCATTTAACTTTAGGTCAAGATCATCCTGGAGCGACCGAGAATGGGGCTCATGAGGAGGACACATCATAATCCCAGCTCCTGGAGATTAACCACTTGACATACTTTTAAAGCAATCTGAGCCCAGTGTAGTTCTCAGCTCTAAATCAGAAGAAATCCATGAATAATAGATAAATCCTGTTGCTTCTGTTCACCATCACAGAGTGCAGGGCGATGGATATAACTTAGTGTGTTATTCTCGTTAGCCTTTGCAGGGGGCAGCATAGCAGATCAGCTCAGAAAGGACCAGAATACACACATGCTGATTCCTGTCGACAGGCATAGAGTCACACTCGCTACGGCAACTCTTCTACCATAAAGGAGGAGAGTTGGCTGCCTGCGTCTGCACTAGAGAATCAAGTAGTACACCAAAAAAATGCTTCCACAAGATAAGATACGCTGTCAGAGAAGGGTTCACTGGGAGAAGTAAAGCCATGCTTGTCATGTTCCTCAGAAAAGTGAGACCCATATCAACCTTCCTCATGGATCCTAGGATGGTGTAATAGAGGGGTCCTGAAAGACCGATCAAGCGTGAGGATATCATTCCAGGTCCTGATAAGGGCTCAGCAGGTCCAATATCCAGGTTTGTGGGTTCTGTTTTAGGTTGCTGTGCCTTCCCACTCTCCCCAGATCCTTGTTCTGGCACAGAATTGCAGTGATGTTATAGATGGTCATCCAGTTGGGACAGGCTACTTAAAGAAGTTGTGGAACCTCCAGCTCTCAAAATGTTCAAAAGCAGGTTAGACAGGCACTTGGCTAGAATGGTTTAGTTGGGGATGATCCAGCCCTGAGTAGGGGGTGGGGCTAAATGACCTCCAGCCCTACTTTCTTGTGATTCAGATGGAAGTGCTTGCAAGCAGGAAGGGGCCTTTTGCTATACCCTCTATTTATTTTTACTCCACTTTATTCCCCAACCTCCATTTTTGAAGGCTAAGAGATTTCTCAATAGACACCACTCAAAAATCAAACTTCTGGTTGTGTTTAAGGATATTTTTCTTGGTGGTTAGGAACTCCGTATCTCTAAGTGGGAAAGATTTTCCTTGGAAGAGTGGCTCCCTTGCTACACAGGCTCTTGACTGATAGCCAGGTTCACGTAGGTAGGCATCATTTCGGCTTTCTCTTGGGCATGAAAACACTAAGGTGATACCAAACCAATAAAAGCTGTAACTTGGCAAGTTAAATGCTTGCATGTCCTGAAGAAGGGTGCTTATGTCCGAAAACTTGCAATTAAATAATTTTTTTGCAAAAATCTGGTTGCTCTAATAAAATATATCACCTCTGCCATGAGTTCTGATTCCTTTTGCCTCTAGACCAATATGGCTACAACCTGGATACCTGGCATGTGTCACTTGGCATGTTAATTGCTCAAGTGCACACAAGCAATATTAAGCTAGAGAGCCTGCACAGTGAATGCTTTACCTCTTACCATAAGCAACCTGAGATTTAGGTTGTCTTCTCCTTTGGAAGAAAGAAAAAGTCGGATAGAAGTCTGTTCTATGGAGGAGAGCACTGGTCTTTGGGATCAGATGTTGAGACAAATTTGTTCTTAGCTATCTTAGGCATTACCATCACCAAACTGCCTATTTAAATCTTGGTTCCTATTAGAAGCCATGGAAGGGAATGAAAGTTTTATGACAGGTTGAGGGAGCCTGTGGAGTAAACACCTCTTCACAAGTGGTAGCTGGAAATAGCTCACATGGTCAGTTGTCTCAGAGCAATTTGGCATTAGACCTTCTTCCAATTACTACAAAGTACTGTCATTTTGGAAGCAACAGGGCTGCCTTTAGCTATGATCAGATGAAGTCCCTGGACATGTTTCAGCAAAGGAATGTTACAGAACGGTGTGAAAACTTTGGGATCAGTTTTGTCTCATTTCCAGTCTCAGCAGTCTGTGGAAAGACTATGGCATAAATGAGACAATATATTTCAGATCAGAGCATTAACACCTGCCTTTCATTCTTTTTCTAGCATCAGTGAAGCTGGGACATGCACAGCAAGACCCTATCTGAAACATCTAAATAAGCTAGTCAAGGGGGCTTGTCTTCAAAGAATGCCTGCTTTACTGTCCTTAGATAATTGTTATGTTTTGCAGTTGAATGGCAGCCGCTGCCTTCTTCCAGCTTTGATCATTACTGTTTTGAGTTTGCATGTGCTTCCAGGGTCTCCTCAAGATCATGGGAACAATAATAAAGACATTTGGGAAGAAGGAAATTAATGTATCTCTTCCTGGACAGTTTTGATCAAAGTTCTGTGCAGAGAGAACTGAAACAAATGTGCAGTGATGTGACCTTGAAGCATCTTTGGGATTTGGACAGATACAGGTGCGATGTGTCAGGGACCCTAATTGGAGGCTTAGTTTGAGGATGAACATTATCAGATATGTGGTTTTGCTTGAAAAGACTGTCAAAAGATGAGGAAAATGGCTTTATGGAAAATACACGATGCAACATGCAAAAAAATCAGTGGGATTTTCATTTTGTGCACAGGCATGCTTCTGAGAATCTAGAGAAGTAGTGCTAGAGGAGACCACCTTATGTCTTCTAGTCCAAGCCCCTGCTCGAGGCAGGATCAGGCCTATCTAAACCATCCCATACATATCCTTGCCTAACCTATTTCTAAAACTCAGATCTCCTGTACAATTACAAGGGTTATTGCCCAAAGACACCCTAACTAGCCCCAGGTAATGCAGGGAGATGAGGGCTGCCAGTGTCTTGTAGCTGCGAAGTTCTTAAAATGGTCTCTAGGGATTCAAGGGCTCTGGTCACAGCCTTCAATATCTCATAGGATTTTTCATAACTGGAAAGCTATAATCCTACCTTGGGTGTTGGCAGCTGCTAGTAGGTGCACTCAAGAGTTCACATCACAGTGTACATCATTAAAGTACATTGTTTCAAACCTGAAAACAGTGGGGTTGTCATTCTGTTATGTAGTTTAGTGAATGTATTTAATGTATCCATGACACCAGGGGTGGGCACTTACTGAGTTTTGTCAAGCCATCAAGGGCCACATCACAGGGAGCCAGGGGCAGATAAATATTAATTTTCTAAATTTTTTAGGGGCCTTGCGGGTCGGAGAGAATGGCCTGGCGGGCTGCATCCGGCCCACGGGCTGCATTTTGCCCACCCCTGTATGATACTGTTCTGTACTTATCTTACATGACTGTGAGCAGAACACACTGTTGGTCACCTGATATTACCTGTTGTCACCTTCTTTGGCAGAAGTTTTTCTCATATCTTAGTGTCCCACAGAAGAGGGGCAAGATACTTACACATTTTGCTTTCTAGTATTGAGGGTTGATCATGCCCCCTGACCTGGATGTACACTGCTGTGAATATCCCATTGCAGCAAAGCTGTGCATCTTAACAGAAAGAATAGCAGAGTTTATTGGGACTTAACCTGAAAATTTACTTTCTTTAAATAATACAAATACAAACGCATCTGAACCACCCTAGAAACAAATGGTCCATCCAGAATGGATGTGGAAATTGGCATCTAGTAATTTGGACTTGTTGGCATAGATGGAATTGCCCATGATCCACAGTTGGCAGTACTTGTTGCTTTCCATAAAATAGATTTAGCTCGGGCTGTAATTTGGGATAATTTGAATTGTCCTGGCAAGGGAAGCCTTTTACTGGAGGGCGTTTCAGGATGTGAAGTATTCCCTTCCTGCCCATGATGGACAGGTATAATTTTGCCGTCATTCATGTGGGCTGATGTACCCATTGAAGGGAATGAATCTGTGAACTGTATCACGCAGTAACTTTTCTTATTGTGACAGTTAACTTAAAAAGGCCTAGATTGAATATTATCCATCCTGGACAGGTAGGTGCATTGCAGAAGGGAGAAATTCTTCCACTATCAAGAGACAGATGTATTTTTGTGTCCAGTTTATTTTAAATGCATCCATTTGCTTAAAACTAATGGATGTTTTGCAGTGGTGGGTAAAAGTAAGTTCTGATGTACTGGTGTTCAGAGAATAGTGCGCTCAGCATTTATTGGCAAATAACTGTATTGAATGCCTGTCTGGTCTATAATGTGAATATTGCCTTCACATATTCAGTAGGTTTGCTTAATTTCTTGATGGGTGAGTTAACCTCGTTAGTATCTGTAGACTGCATGTGAAGATAGGAATAGTAGTTTTGAGTTACTGAGTTATTGCACAAAAAATTATTTGAATTTTTGAATCCCCAAGTACTTCTTGGGAAGTAGACAAGGGAACCATTTTGAAAACTTACTTTTTTCACATCTCTTATCAGCTCCAACTGTTATTATAGTATAGTTGCCCTTGGACAATTTTATGGAAACATAATTTACTGTGTTCTGTATACTGCATTTTTTAAAATGTTGCATTTTACTGTTCCATCCAGGAAGAGCAGAGACCGTCTGCAGATGCTTCCTCAGCCTAACAAAGGGTGTTTGTGACCAAAAGCTTGCTAAGAAGAATCTGTCCAACTATTTGAGTTGGTCTAATAAAAGATATCTTTACCAAAAGAACCGTGTTTGCATTTTACTATTATTTCTCGATGTAACTTTCATATTATAATCAGATCCTCAACAAAGAGTTTAGCAATAAGCACCTAAAACTCTAATGCACCAAAATGGGAAGAGGAATTAAAACTTATTGTCTGCATCATGAATTTGGATGGTATTTGCCGATATTTTTTTTTTCCCCCCCCAACACACAACAAATGAACCAAGTGAAAATGCTGATATTTTTCTTATACAGCACTAGGCACTTTGGAGGTCCAGAGTCAAAATAAATTGGTAATGAAGAAAGGTGGTTTGAGTTTTGCAGAGAGCTATTAGGTCAATCTAATAGTCAGAAATTTTTAAGCATTTGCGTGCCAAGAGACCACCCTTGGAATGGCTGTGCGCCAGCATTTTATTCAGCAGAATTATGATGGTCTTTGGTCCTCTATCTCAAACCTAGAGGATGAGAAGGACCAATTTTGTCTGAAACCTTTGAATTTGTTTAAATTGCCTCCCTTCCCCCTTTTGTTTTGCTTATATATTAAAAACCAAACCTGATTCAACCTTATTTAAAGAGGTTGCTAAATACCAAGCCTTGGCTTTTATGGTAGAATCCTACCATGATAACTGCAGTCTGCCTGATGAAGAAGGTGGTTGATCTTAATAGCTTGTGTTGCCCCCCAGTAGCTTTATAGTGAAGTCTTTTTAATTGCATTTCCCCTTCTCCTGAACAGGAAATGTTGTCAATCTATTGTGTCTGCGCTACATTGTGTGTGTGGATATGATGTTCCTCTGATCATTTGCTGGACACTGATGTTTTTCTGACAGAAACTGAAATTGCTGAAAAGATTTACTGCTGCTGGCGTTCGGAGAATGCTAGCTACAGAGCGGCAGAATTGATTTTTGAGCTCGGTTGCTAGTGGCAACTCATTCTAATCCCTAACTGTATAGTAATGTGATTTACAGCGCGTGCATTGCTTGCTGTTTAATATTGTCTGGAATTGTTTTCCAGCGTGGTATTCACAGATGTATTTTTGAGGGGCGTTGTTCACGCATCTCATACTTTCTGAAAAGAATATGGATTTAGGAGCGTGTACATCTGAACGTTTGAATGCACCTACAAAACCTGAAGCATATTAAAAAGCAGAATTTAAAAGAGAACTACTTAGTCACTTTTGCAGCATGCCTATCAGAGAAGGAAGAAGCTACCAGGGGAGGTTGGATACTATTGTGCTGCTATAACCACTAAATGAGTTCATTTTCATCAGTGATTTGTGCTTTTGCACTAATCTGTTAATGGAAAATATTTGGTCTTATTTTAATGCCTGAGAGTAATTTTTTAGGTGTTCTTTCATGCAGCGCATTTAAAAGTCTATACGTTTCAGAGCACTTTAAGCACTTGCTCAGCAGCCTGCAGTAGCTGAGGGAACCACAAGTATGTTTTGCATGAAAATGTCAGCTTTTAAAAATCCTCCAGTTAAAACGATACCTAATAGCTTAAACTAAAGCATTTATAGTCTAATATACTGCAATAATAAAGCATTTTATGTTTTCAAAGGGTGACATTTGCTTCTTTAGTGAGGCAAAGATTTTTTTTTTTTAGATATTTTTTTAGCAGGCCAACTATCCAGTAACACTGCTACAAAAAAATCCTTGCCGCTCATACACTTCCTGGACCATCACAGCTATAATAACTCCTACCCTACTACTTTTTAAGTGAGAAATAGTATTTAAAAAGCAAGAGCCCATTCTTTGATGTATAAACTATGCTTCAAAATCCAAGCAATTCGAAGTTAGGCTGGAATGATCCTTAATATTTCGTGGCTAGATGTAAATGCATAACATAGATTTGTATCTCACTCTGGATTTTATGGTTGAAGCAAAATCCCGAACATGCTTTGCCTACATTTATGCACTTTTTTCTGTGTACATTAAATTAGTCCTTTTGCTTTTCAGGACTTCGCTACAGAATTCAGAACAACTGGGAAAGGATTTTTGCCCTTCTTGCCCGTTATTATTTGCTCACTTCATTTTAGATTCAGCCTTTTACTGCTTTTAGTCAGCCAGTTGGCCCATGGTTTCAGCCTTAAGAGAGGAAACAATTGGAGTCATGTTTTAGTGACTCCTCCAGTGATGCAGGAATGACAGTTTTTCTACGGCCACTGAGTGCAAGGGGGTAAGAGAGAAGGGACATTCAGATCTTTGAGTTGGCAAGAGAGTTTCTACCTGAGCAAGATTAGGACAGTATGTCAAGTTATTCCGTTCTTCATTGATGATGAAGACTTATACAAATGGAGCATTTAAACCAGTAAAAATTGTCTAGCTTAGATTCAAAAAAGCTCTGGGATTGTTATACAAATGCTGAAACTAGTATATCTCCACCCTGCCACATTTCTCTTTCAAAACTCATACGCAGTGGTGGGAGGCAGGTTTACAAACATCCTGGGATACTAGGCCTCTTGCTAATGAGCCTTATAGTATGCTCAGCTTAGTGTGAATGTCCAAATTCACAACAACCTACCATGCGCCTACAGCTCATTTAATAATAGCGGTGTCAATACTGTTTGATACCTGGTTATGTCCAGATTTTATCCTGTACCTGTTTACTTGTATATTTGTCAAAGCTCCAAGTCGTATTTCTTAGTGCAACAGTGAAATGGCTTCCACCAAGACTTTTCCCATAGTGTTAACCTTCTGTGTTTCAATTACCTTGGAGTCCAATTTAAAATAAGCCTTCGTTTCAGAAGAATGACAATGATCAGTTAGGCTATGGACTGTTTCTAGACACTGCAGCACCTAATGAGTCTCCTGAGTGCACGGCACAAGGTCACGTTCTGGGCTCATTTCTGATTCTGGCTCTTCCAAGTTTTCTCTACTCTCTGTTGGATCCAGGAGTAGAATTAATCTTTTCATCCCATTTTGAGAGTCATTTTATAGTTGCCTTTTAAAAAGGATTCTTTTGTCCAAACCCAGCTGGTAAGTACAGGCAGGCAAAAGTGGTAGTTTTTGGATTTTTTTCTAAGGTTTCAGTGTGGCCTCCTTTCCTCCAGTCACCTTGATCTTTCCATCCATTTGAGTGGGATCAGGATTGTGAAAGTTGCTGTCTGAACTGATGAACTCTGCCATACCCACATGTCCACTGCTTCATGTGTGTTGGGTAACTTCTCAGCAGATGACCCTGCCATTCCTGATTTTCTTGAAAAGCTCTTTGAGACTACTAGTTCTGAATTGCTGCAGGTCCATGAGTTTGTAAGGGCCTCTGTAGGGAGAACATCTAAAAGCATGACTGTATTTTTGGACCAAGTGATGAAGTAAATGCAGATGGCAATGATTATTCTGAAGGGAGGGGGTGAGAAAAGTGCTTCTCAGGGGTACCATCAATGAGACATCCCAATTTCAGCTTGAGAAGATTGCTTGCATTTGTGGGACTGTACCCCAAAATCCAGAGCTTTTCTGCAACAATTTCATTTGGTAAACTTGAAGTCCTTTAGCTGCTCCATTGAGAACTAGGAACTAATTAGTGTTTGTGGGTGAGGTGCAGCTGTAATTGTCCAAAATGTTTCCCTGTAGCTGACTTTCTTCCCTAGGAAAAAATACTTGGTACTTCAAAAAAAACCAGCACCTGAACTGCCAAGCCATCTTGACATGAAATCTTGGATATCATCAGTATCAGGTAGCCTTTGCTGAGAGAGTTACAGTAGCAAAGCAATGCTGTCCAAGATGAATTCCAGGAAGAGAGAGAATGGAGTTTGCCTGATCATTTTAATACAAAAATATGGCATGTACAAACCTAGACTCTCAAATTCAGAAAAGAACTGTGTTACGTGCCGTGTTTACCTGAATCCAAGATGACTCTGAATTTAAGATAACTTCCTTGATAACTAGACTCAAAACTTGGAAAACTTTGATATATTTGTTATAATTTTCCCATGTCTAGAATAAAATTTTTGGAGAGCTTTCTTAAATTAACCTTCTTGCTCCACCTGCCACTGCTGTAGTGATAGGGAAGGTGGCAAGGGAGTCAAGTGTCCTGACTCCCACAGCACCTGCATTCCTCCTGCCTGCTTCTATGGTGCCTGCCACTTGCCCACTCACTTGTTGCCCTTCTACCTGCCCCTCCATGTAGTGCCTGCACCCTGAGCACCCGCCCCCCCTTCTGCCTACCTCTGTTTACCTTTCCCTTGCAGTTAAGTGGGGAGTGGGTGGGGGGTAGCTGCAGGGAGCAAAGGCAAGGGGAAGCAGAGGCTGCGGAGGGCAGCAGCTGCAGCTTTGACTCCAGGTTCGGGGTCAGAATCAGAGCTGCAGCTACTGCCCCCCTCCCCTTGCTTGTATTTGAATCTAAGATGAGGGGCTTTTTCCCCATGTTGGATGGGGGGGCACATCTTAGATTTGAGTAAATGCGATAGCATAAGATCTGCTGAATTGTACTAGAGGCAGAATAGATTGAACAGGTTTGTCGCAGGATGGTAGGAAAGTCTTCTGCTTCATCCCCTGCACTCAAAGGTGAAGTTTCCTTTTAATAGGGAGCTCATCTCACAGTTGAACTGCTTTATCTTAATGAAGTGTCCAGTAGATAATTTATTAAAGAAGATGCCACAGGGCATATTTTAGCAAAGCTGTCCCATAGCAGCAGTAGTGGCTTCAGCTGTAAGAAGTGCAAGCTTTTGTGTGATGTTGCCCTTTCAGATGCGAGGCAGTCTGAAAAACTTATACAACCCCTGTTATGTAATAAAACATGAGCAGGCAGGAGATAACGGGAGTTTCCAGTGCACTGGTTATTTTAAAATGTGAATGTAAGATGTTGAATCATCAGGCTCCAGAAAGGGTCATGTACATATTTCTTGTGTCCTCTTGTGTGGTGGGGAAACAAATGCTTTGCAAACCATAAAGAAATGCAAAAAATCTAGAACTCTTGGTTCGGAGATGATCTCTTTTATTAAACCAACTAAGAAATCGCCAAAAAATTACCTTTTCTGAACCAAGAGTTCTAGATTTTTGGATTTCTTTTTGTCTTGGACCAACACAGCTAACAAATACATTGCAAATTTATACACATTTTCATAATATTTTATATGGAGAAGATTGGAAAAAGAGGTGTGGTGGCAGAAGGGTTAAGACATTTTGTTCTGGCTTCAGAAGCTGGAGTTCAAACCCTGCCCCAGACTTGTGCTGGGGACAGCCTAGCCACGATTGAGTACCTGGCTTTTGTGGTGAGGGAGTCAAAGGCAGCTGGATGTGAAGCTGGCTGCTCCCTTTATATGCCATCAGCTACAGAAACTGGCATGCCACAGATGTGCCAGCCCTGTTGGCCACCTCGGCTTGGGCAGCCTTTTGACTTTGTTTTGAGAAGGCCGCCTAGACTATTAAGGTAGCATGTGTTTTTTAAACTATTTGTTAAGGCCATTCTGAAATAAATTTGAAGCTGTGAAGCTGGCTCAGTATTTATATTAAAGCTTTTTAAGTTTATTCTAAATAAGTGTATGGATGATAAACTGTAGACGTGTGAAAAGCAAGAGCAAGGGTTGAAAAATGGACCAGACGTGTTTTGTACTAACTAGAGCACTAATCTGTCGCGGGGTAGATACAAAAGATGAGCAGGATGGCCAGCTTATGGGTTTTATGAGCAACACTCTACACAGAAGTCTGGTGCTTCCCAACTGCTGCTGGGGTGTGATTCAAGTTACTATGCAAAAGGAGACTGAGCACACACCTTGCTGGGGTTATTTGACCCCAGCAGTCTTTTCTGCCCAGAGCAGGGCGGCTGGACCCGAGGATCTCATGAGGTCCCTTCCAGCCCTAAACTTCTATGAGTCTGCATGTGACTTGCCTTGGAGTTTACATATGGCTTTGCCTAGTGGGTACCTCCAGACTGTGGATTTCCATCATTTTAACGTGGTTTCTGGAAAAGTTAAGATAACTTTCTGCTTTTGTTCTTAGAGGCTCGTGTCTGTTAGCTAGCGTGCGCTGTTGTCTTCATCACTCTCTTGCTCCCAGATATTTTCTTTGAGTTGAGAAGACATTTTTTGAAGAATGGAGTGGTGGCCCACTTCTGTCTGAACAGTGCAATATGTGCTTTTTTGTATCACATGATTATCCCAAGTCTCAGTGAAATTGATATCTTTTGTGACAGTTTCATTGCTGCCGGCGAGTTTCTGAATCATAGCAGTAGAAACCGATCAGCATCCTGTTGTTCTGCTGCTGCTTGAAGAAACCAAGCAGCAGCAGTGACATTGGAGCTGAATGTAAAATCAGGAACTCGGCAGTGCATTTGTTCACATTGTCTTGTAGGCAGGAGATAAATGGTTTACAGAAGAGCATAAATACTGTAGAAATTGATGTGCAAAATCTCATTTGACAGGACAGTCATGCTGCTTGCAAATTGATTGTTTTTAGGACATGTTTTACGTAGTTGAAATACAAACTGATGCTTCAAAGAAAGTTGGTATATATGAGGAAAAAGTCTTGTGCAAGGAGGGATGTTAAAAATATGGCAGCTCAGAACAAACCCTGTTTTCCTCTCAAATTGAAAGGGGGTCTTGAAAGTTTAAAAATAAAAGCAATTAAGCTTCCAAACATTTTACTGTATTGAGCTGTACTTGTTACCTTAAAATTTGGATCTGGCTTCACGTTAACTTTAAAGCTGTGCTTTGAATACATTGTCGTCAATTTCTAAGTGGGACTTTTCCTAGTTGGCTGGTCCTGCTTTGAGCAGGGGGTTGGATTAGATGAGACCTCCTGAAGTCCCTTCCAGCCCTCATTTTCTGTTTCTAGTATGTCCTTTAGAAGCTGGAAGAGCTTTTTTAAAGGGACACTGAGTACTAAGATCAAAGTATTTTGGAATTGTCTGTCTGTCTGTCTGTTGTTGATACAGCCCCTTCTAATACCACCTCAACTTTTCTTTAAATGAAATGTAAGGGATTTCCCGTTCCCCAACTGACTTAATTTTTAAATATCCAGATGATCAAGAGATCATGACACTATGTTAAGGCCCACTTTTTCATTCCTGTCCATGCACGTTTGCTTGCTTACTGCCTCTCGATGGATTTCATAGCAGACGTTACTGGTAGATATCCTTCTGCAGGACCTGGGAAGGACTATGCATGTGAGTTCCCTAAAAGGTGCTTGAGTAAGTTCTTCTCATGTCTGAGACAGGAAGTTGTGGTCATCACCCCACCTCCCCCCAACACCAATGAAAAAGATGATGCCTTCTGTGCTGTTAAAGGTGGCATCAAAATGGAGTAGACTGTTTCTTAGCTGTCTTTCATTTTTGGTAATCGTGGAGTTTCTTATAAGAAGAGAAAGTAGAAAATCGTCAGGTGGCTATGTGGTTTTGATGTTGATTGTAATTTTGAAGGTATTGACATGGGGGGAGAGGTTGAGATTAGGCTAGCTGTAAAGTAGCAGGTTGTAGAAACAGATTAAAGCATCCTTGCAAAATCCTGCTTGCATGCTTGACTCAGATGAGGTTTGGTGCTAAAGGAAAGGTTCATTAGTTTTCTTCAGTGTGGCTGTGCTTGTCAAGCATATATTGTCCTGTGCCAGGGTTAGGAATGACTAAAATGTGGGTGCATGGGAGAACAGGATGGGAGGCTGGTGGCACAAGGTGACTGCTGCTACTGCTTCTGTCTCTTAACTTGTCTATACTAACTTCTCTGAGTTGGTTGTTTTGCAGATGTATTTGCAAACATTTATTATGGCATTGGGCTATTTGTTACCTTTGCACAGGTTTTTTATGGTGACTTCCCAAAAATTTCAGCTATTGGTGTGATGCAACCTGTTACCTATACTATATGCTTCTAAGCAGGTAGCAGCCAGGATCATTTCAAGCAAATTTGAGATTGAGACACAATTGAAGTAGGTAATGGAAAAAGGATGTGCCAAGCTTAATTTGAACCAGCCTTCATGATTTGCTGAGCAGCACGGAAGATTCATCTCTGGATAGTTTTAGTGCTGAAGTCCTGACTGCAGCTTCTCCAGAAACTCCTTGTAGCCAAGTTTTCTTGGTGTTGGTTTTGGCACATGTGATTTTTTTTCTTTCTCTTGCTCTCTCTTTCAAATCCTGCTCAAGTTCATGCAACTTATTTATATACAAAGGAGTGAAAAAATGAGCTGGTAGACAAGTTCAGATAAATGGTGATCTACTCTGAAGTGTTGAATCTTTAAATCTACATCCACAGTTGTAGATTGTGTTAGAAACCTCCCCCCCCCAACACTTGACCTACTTTCACTGTGTTGCATTTGTGTAACACAGATGTGTTTTGAAGTGCAGCAACAATAGGCTTATTTTAGTGTACCGTTAGCCATGGCAAAAAGTGATCCATCTTTTGACATTGATTATTTTAATTAAATGGATTGCTGCTCCCAAATGTATATAGACCTAAGTAAAGGGGAGGAATTCTGAAGTGGCTTCTTGATTATGACCATCACATAGGTTCACAGAGTCCCTAATGATTTTAAACGCTTGCAGTCAGCAAGGTACTTGGAATATTGCTCTTCATGCTAAATTGCTGCTTTTATTGTGAGATTATGAGTATTTTCTATTCCTGGAGGAGAAATTTCCTTGGTAGAAAGAAAATAGGTCCTCCATGAAGTTTTTTTAAACCAGTAATCTAACATTTAAAAAAAAAATCTCTGTGGAAATTTGGGGGTAGGTTGAGGGTGGAAAGGAAGGGGAGCTATGTGATTAATTTACCTTGAGATCAGAATCTGCATTTTATTGTTTTGCTTTCTAAATTGCAAGCTCTGTGAGGGAGGGATGTTATCTCTTATTTATAGAGCCAAGCATGCAAAATCTTTCCTTATAGGAGAGCTTCCTATTTTGCTACCATTCAATTGCCGAATGGTTCAGCTTAATTTTGTTGTGTTTGGGCTGCTTATATAAAATCTGTATAAGCAACTTATGAAAAGGGGTCCGTTTTCCAGAGACTTGGAATTTGTTCAAGTATGCAGTAGTAATTTTTCTTCAGTGAGACAACAAATACATGACAAGCTCATGGACGCCACCATGTCCGTGTATGGGTCAGTTTTGTTTAATGTCATAATTGAGAAGGACATGGATTTTCCAGAGCATGTGCTCATGTATAGTCCTGGGGCATCCCAGAACCACTGTCAAGTTGGATAGGGCCAGCAGGGATGGAGTAGACCTCCTTTGAATATTACTGCTGACTAATAATACTTCCTACATTACCTATGCTAAGTATTTCTAAGGGATCTATTATTTATGTATCCAGATACCAATAACTCAATAACTTGGCATTAAAAAAAAATCTGAATGCCAGATAAGTGCAAAGAGCTCTTGCTCAGCGGTGTTATTCCTGTATCAGTATTCTTAATGGATTAACAACATGCATTCTGCAACAGAAGGGAAGAATGAGTTTCTAGGTACTGTTGTTTGGAAGTCCCTAAAGCACTTTAGAAAATCAAACACGAATGAGATCTTTCCTCAAATCCCTTACACATTTTTGGGCTGGGATCTGCATCAATGGAAACTGTAGTTCCATTAGTGTAAGTGGAGCTATATCGATGTGTCCACTAACTGCAGTTCGGACTCTTTGAACTGAATTGTGCTAGAGTGTCTGATGCTGCAAGAGCTAATTCTGCTCGTAATCACCAGATTGGAGAAAGGCATCTGCATGTTATTTTCTGTTTTTCATGCTACTGCTATGGCAAAGCTCAGCTTCATGTATGATAAGAACATGGTCAACTTTTAATTTAAAAAAAAGAGAGATTTTAATTGCGTGTTCTGAATTCCCTTTTTCTATACATAGGAACAAGGGACTGGCACGGGCCTTTCCAGCAAATCCAGTCCACTACATTTATCCCCAGGGTCCTAAAACTCATTTTCTCCGGCCTTTCACACATCACAGTCGCAAAGCATGTTATGATGGGGGTCTGCAGCCTGTTAGCAACAGCAAGCCAAAATAGTGGTGGGCCACTGCTTACAATCCAGCAAGTGCTGATTCTCCTTGCTGCTGTTGTTCTGACTTTGTGGACTGGACAAAAACTCCTCTACTCCTCCAGAGCAGGACAGGGAAAGGAAAAAACAAAGCCAGAAGCCAAGAAAGCAGGAGCAGGCAGTTATTTTGGGCAAAGGGCCATTTACTGAGTTTTGGCAAGCTGTCATGGGCCGCATGGGTAGCCCTGCCCCTTGACAGGTGCCTTGTCCCCTGGTCACTATCTCGTGACTGCAAGTCCTGCCGCCTAATCCCTGACCTTTGCCATCCAAAGTCTCTCCCCTTGCCCCTGGAAGTACTCCTTTCAGCAAGGGGTTTTGCCATCTCAGAACCAGAAAAATACTTGATTATATTCGAAAAAGAAAACAAGTACAGCATTCATTAATTTGATTTCAAAAAATATTTTTGTTCTGATTTGCATGTGTTTGTGTAGTGTACACAGTGGTGATTGCCTAATAGCTTAAAATGAAGTTTTACTCTTGTATAGCATGGGGGGTGCCTTTTGGTTTGTAGGGGGCTGTGGGTATGTGGGGCGTGGGTGGTGGGGG
>NW_017728906.1:201701708-201721741 GCF_001723895.1 Crocodylus porosus | reverse complement strand
GGGGTAGGGGTCTGTGTGCATGGTAGCACGTGGGGTGTGTGGGTACATGTGTATGATGGGGGATGTGTGTGGAACTCACCCTATGAATGCACACATACCCCTCCCTGCACACGCACACCCACACACTGCCCCTGCCTACACATGCACGCATGCACACACTGCTCCTGACTATGCACGCATGCGTGCACACACTGCTCCTGACTACAAACGCACATAAACACATGCACACTCTGCCTCTGCCTACACATGGACATATATACACATACCAGTATGGCCCCATGTTCCCCAGTCTGGCGATAGAGCCAGGAGCCATGTGGTGCCAGAGCAGGGCAGGGGCAGGAAGAAAGTGACATGGCTGGGGGTGGGGTGGGGTGAGGCTGGGCTGCTCAGCTCTGCTGAGGGCTCCCCCTGGGTCATACTGCTTCTGGCTCTTGTCAGCTTTGACAGGCAGCCAGGAGCAAATAGATATTAATTTTCTAATTTTTTTAGGGGCCCTGCAGACTGGATACAGTGGCCTGGCAGGCTGGATCCAGCTTTTGGGCTGTAATTTTCCCGGTTCTGCAATAAAGCAATTTTGGGAGCAAGGTGGGCAGTCTTCCCTGGCCTCTGCAGTTGACCACTCAAAACCTTCAAGCACAGATACCTTCTGCACAGCTCCTAACCCTCACATTGGGAATAATTGAATTCACATATCATAAACACTGATTACTGATCCAAAAATGTCCATATCCCATTATATTGTCCCCTCAGTAAACTTGTCTCGTTCCATCTTGAAGTGCATTGGGATTTTTGAACTCCTTACTTTGCCCAGAAGACCATTCTCAAACTTAAGTGCTCTGATAGAAAGCTGCTTTTATTTTCTGATCTACATTTCCTCTTAACTGGCTTGTACCCATCTGATCTTGTACCTGACTTGTTCTTTAACTTAAATGGCTCTTTCCCCTTTCTCATACTCACACTATAAATGTATTTATGAAGCTAATCACATTTCCTTTCAAACTTTGTTTTGCTAAGCTAACCAAGCCCAATCTCCTTTAAAAAAAAAAAAAAATCTGTGCTAAAATAGGTTTGTGGCATGTGCATTCTCCTGCTGAAGTGAGCAGTTGGCCCATCATCATCCTGCTGTTGACCACTATACCCAGGCCTCTCTTCTGCTGTTATGAGGGCTTTTATAAGCCCTCATCTTATAAACATCAGTTCTTGTTATTTCTTAAGCGCATGACTTAGCACTTAAAATTTATAAGTTTTTTTAATGCCCCCTTAGACAACCTTGTGGAACTCTTCCTGTAAAATAATCTGCTTCTCCATATTGGCAGTACTGCCCAGTCAGTGTCCCCTACAGAGTTCATAAGATGGTGGGTAAATGCTCAAAAAGTCTACATTTCTTAGGAAGATGAGTCCAAATAGGAACTTTCTTTGCCACCCTTCTCTGCTTTGCTTTTAAACCGCTTGGACTGTTTGTGGGTCAGAGACAACCGTGAAAGTTCATGTTTCCCCATGAAAAACTGTAACTTCAATGGATGTAATTGCAGGCACCCTGTTACACAACTGAGGAGTGTAATAGCAGCTGTATTACCCCACAACACCATATCTACTCTAACACTGAACTTGATGGCCAAATAACATTTCTCAATTTTAGGGTTCTTAAGGCTTTCTTTTTTTTTTTCCTCAATAGCAAAAAATGTTTCCAGAAAATGGCTGAGTGGTTTTTGTCAAACTTTCCAGAAATAGTAACTTCTAGATACCTGGACTAAATCAGAAAATTAGTACTAATTGAAAACCGGTTTATATGGAATGGTTTGGTGGAACTTTCGCTATATCAAGTGTTATCAATTGCCTGTTAACCTTTGAGGATTCAAATACCAAAGACGACACTTGGCAGTTATGTAGTAGTAGGTAACTAGTGATCTTCTGGATCATAGTGTCCACTTAAGAGGTCTAGTTAAATGCCTGCTGAATCTGTTTGTGGCTGACGAGCCTAATTCAAGAGCAGCACTTTGATATACAGTTACAGTCTTCTTGAGACTAATTGCCATCCTGAGGCTCTTACACGATTCAGAAGATCTGCCCAAGTGATTTTTCAGGGAAGCTTCACAGTGGGCAGCCAGGTCCCTGTCTTCCACAAACAGGAAATCTTCAAGTACTAGTTCTTTCACCTTGGTTTTTGCTCAGAACCTTGTAATGTTGAACAAGTCTCCTTCTGGTCTGGTTCGAAGATATAAATGCCATCATTGCTGTTCTTGAATGCGTGAAGAAGCAGGAATGAAAAGTAAATGTTAAAAAGCACAGGAGCTAAGACACACCCATGGTACTGTCTGCTGAGATGTAGTAATTTGTATTGCTGTATTTACTATGTAGTGACATACATATGCTACTTGGCAGCTGGAGAGAAGAGTGTTTTAGTTGGCACGGAAATCAGTGATGTATGTCAAGTCTTGTTTGAACTAATGAGATGATTGTTAAACTTATTTTAAATAGCTCCTAAGTCATCCAAATAGATATACCACTATATACAGACTATAGTTCCCTGATGAATGTAATTATTTTAATACTTTAAGTCCAAGGTACTGTAAGGGGAGATTGGTAATGAGGCATATCATGTGTTGAAGTATTTGTCAGTACTCTTCCACATGCATTTATTTTAAGTTTATACACCGTGCTCCCACACTACTTCTAAACACTGGAAGTATGATCTACCGCTGCAAACACATTTCCTGTTGCTTACAAGCAGATGCTGTCATTGGGAAGGAGTTTCAGACATACTTGTTTATACCTGGCAGCTGAAGCAGGGAAAGGATTACTGGGTACGGCTGCACGAGATGCTACATCACCCTAGCAATGAGCTACGTCGCTGTAGCTCATTGCTACAGCAAGTTAGTGTCAGCAGGCACGAACCAAGGCAGGCATCAGCATGATGCTATTGCTCAGTAGCGTGGGAAAAAACCCGTGTGAAGTCAGGACTGCGCAGTAACACCAGTTATTGCACAGTCATTTAGTAATTGCTAAGTACTAAAGTAGTACTAGTACTAAGCAAGTACTAAATGACCGTGCGGTGACAACTGTGCAGTCCGGCACATGTGAAGATGTATTCACTACGCCTAAAAATCCATTGTAGCTTGTATCGTTTTAAGCTTTTTTGTGCACCTTGTTCCTTATTTCTTCATAGTGATTTTGTGTGCAAGCATTCACCTGATACTAGGTGATATTATTAGTATTTAGGGAGTGTACAGTAGCAGTCCTTTTGTTTTTATTTTTTAACTACATTTGAGTAAAAAAGCATTGTATTTTAGTTATGTCAGGTTTTATCCGTGTGTGACTGGTATTGCAAACAAAGTCACCATAGTCACCATTGAAAATATAGCCACTATAATGTACAGCTACTCCTCGCTTAATGTCGTAGCTACGTTCTTGAAAAATGCAACTTTAAGCAAAACGATGTTAAGCTAATTGAAGTATGTCGCAGTAGTTACCTACTAGCAGGCAGCGGCTGAACAACATTATAACCAAATATTGCGTGACTTTAAACAAGTACGTTCTCTAATAGATCAGCGACGTAATAATGAAACAATGTTAACCAGGACGACATTAAGTGAGGAGTACCTGTATTTTAAAAAGTAAATGGCTCTGTGTGTATAGTTTTTCTTCCCTTCCCCACTTACAGGCATCATTCAATTTTTTTTCTAATTTTTTCAATAGGGGCTGACCATTTAAACGTGGTTTCTGAGCTAGATGATCTAGAAAAGGACAGACTGTTTGTTTTTTTCCTTTTGGTCAACCCCCCTGGCCCCCCCACACACATGCACACGAAAACCCTTGTTTTAGGCACCAGTGTGTTCCGAGTGCATCTGCCATGAAAGCAGATTTTGAACAGGAAGAGCCAGGTTATGGTGACATTTTTGGCATGTGCTTTAACGTTTTTTCATGCCCTGGTCAGAATCGATGTTGGTGACAAGTTGCAGTAAGTTAAATGTTACGTTGCATACCCCCACATTCCTAAAGAAACCCTCTGTCTATTTGCTGCCTCTTCCTCAGTTTCCCCTTCCAGCAGTCGTCCCTACTGCTCTGCTGCTTTGACAGGGGTTCCCTCCACTGCTCCTTGAAGTTAATGGGAACTCTTTTGTTAGCTTTAATTGGCTGTGGACTGTGCTGTAGGATGGGTGATGCACAGTGAAAATTACATTGGCCTCTTTCTTCTCCCTGTACTGATGTGCAAGACGGGATCCAACTGAGGAGATAATGACCTAGAGGACGGGGAGAAGAGGAAACTGGTGTGAGCAGTGGTGATCCTGCTGTATCTGCCACTGCAGCCTGGCTCCAGGGGAGGAGGTTTTTCTTTCTTCTCTCCGATGATGATGTCGGAAGTGCTGATACTGCTGTTCTGAGGCTCCAGGGAGCTTCAGCTCCTCTGCTTGGCCTGCTGCACGTGCTGTTTCCTATCGTTTGTTGCTGCTTGATTGAATAGAATATAGGGCAGCATTGGTGGGGGTGTCAAATCATATCTAAATATGGCAGGTGCATTTTGTGCGGTGTCTTATCCATTTTTTGCATGTTTAAAAAATGACGAATGCTAACAAATCCGTGCATTGGGCTTTTCTAGTACTTTCTTATAATCACCCTAAGTTTTTGCTGTGTTCACACTTCTGAAAAGTGGTGTGAACTGTGCTTTTGTACGATAGGATTTATACTCCCGTTGTACCTAAACCTTTCTCTGAAGTTTCATAGAAATGGCATATTATAAACCCACCAAGTGCTAATGTGGTGAAGGTTTACCTTTGTCCCTTACACCTGTCTGTATTTGGAGCATGATGGTCCTTCCCAAGCAAACAGAGGAGCCTTAATTTCCCCATGTAATTTACCCCGTTCCTTAGCTGTCTCCTCACTTCGTCTCAGATACTTATGCCAGATATATAAATTTAGCTCTTTGTGTACTTTGTTACTTTAACATAACATCTGGGAAAATAAATTTGCCAGTGACTGTTGGTTTGTTGTTTTCTGGATTTAACTAAAGTAACAGTTTATTTTTAATAGATTTTTTTTCAAAATGTACAAATGCTTATTTTGAAACATTAATTGATGGAACATTAATTAATTAAATAGCATCATCTTTTATCAGGTGAACATTTTAGCTGGGTTTTTTTTTTTCCATATGCAGTCTCTAAAAGTGGCAGGCTCTATGAGTGAGGAGAGAACAGTAGATAATAGTATACCTTGACTTTTGACACTGTCTCCCATGACATTCTCATTACCAAGCTTAGGAGATGCAGGCTAGATGAAAGTACTGCAAGGGGGATACATAACTGGTTGGATCATCGTACTCAGCAGGTAGTCTTCAGTGGCTCAGTATCTAGCTGGAGAGAGGCATCAAGTGGGGTCCCCAGGGATTGGTCCTGGGTCTGGTATTGTTCAACTTCTTCATTAATGATTTGAATGAATAGATCAAGTATATGCTTAGGAAATTTTGCAGATGACACCAAGTTGTGGATACTCCAGATTACTCTGGATAGACTGAAGAAATGGTCCACCATCAGTGAGGTGAGATTCAACAAGGACAAGAACAAAGACCTGCACTTGGGATGGAATAACTGTATGCATACATACAGACCGGGAAACAACTGCCTAAGTTGCGGTACGGCAGAGCGTGACCTGGGGCTTGAATATTCGGGACCATAAGTTGAATATTCGCCAACAATGTGCTCTTGTTGCAAACAAAGCCAACAGCATATCGGGTTGTATTAATAGGAGGGCCACTTGTAAATCAAGGGAATTGGTTCTTCCACTGTATTCAGTATTGGTGAGTCTTCACCTGAAGTAATGTGTCCAGTTTTGGGCCCCAGACTTCAAGGACAAGGACAGTTTGGAAAGTCCAGTGTAGGGCAAGAAAAATGAGACAAGACTTGTGAGGAAAGGCTGCAAGAACTAGGGTTATTTACCTTGGAGAAGAGAAAGCTAAGGGGAGATTTGATAATGGTCTTCAAATGAAGGGTAATTAGAGAAAGGATGGAGATGGGCTTTTTTTCTGTGCTTGCAAGGGACAGAACTAAGAGCAATGATTGCAAGCTGCAACAGAGAAAATTTAGGTTGGAAATTAGGAGAAACTTTTCTGATTATGAGGATGTCAGACATTGGAACAGGTTACCTGGAGAAGCTGTAGAATCTCCATCCCTGGAAAACAAGAACAAGTTAGATATACACTTGTCTGGAACAGTTTAGTCATGGATGATCCTGCCTTGAGTAGGGAGCTGGACTACATCACCTCATGAGGTCCTTTCCAGCCCTACTTTCCTGTGATCCTAAAAAGGGAAAAAAGGCCAGTCACGGTATTTACTCAAATCTAAGATGACCCTGAATTTAAGATGAGCCCCCGATAGTCAGATTCTATACATGAAAAATGTATAAATTTGTTATAATTTTCCATGTGCAGAATCTAATTATTGAGGGGTCATCTTTAATTCATCCGCTGCCCTCCCTCCACTGCTGGCAGTGGAGAGGAGCAGGCAGTGGAAGGCGGTCAAACAGCTTGCCCTCTGCTTGTGCCCTCTGTCCCACACCCTGCAGTCTCAGGCCCCCTGCTTCCCACTCTGTCTGCTCCCTGCTTCCCACCCCCATTACCCTTGCTCTGCCCTGGCAGGCCCTGTCTGCATTAGAGCCTGAACGGTGCACAGTCCCAGTCGCTGTACCAGTTGTATGGGCTGTGGACTGCTGCTATGGGGCTGAGTGAGGGCCATGCTTGGCGCGTCAAGTTGCAGGGTGGCCAGAGCCTGCTGGCATGGAGCAAGGGTTAAGTGGGAGAGGGAGAGGGGAACGTGGGCAGCAGAAGCTGCACAGTGGGGGGAGATGGGGAAGAGGCTGCAGGGGGAGATGGCAGGGTGCAGAGGCAGTGGGTTGGGGGGGTGGGCAGTAGCTGTGGCTACGGCCCTGACCCTGGGTAGGGACTGGAGCCCCAGCCACAGCAGCTGCCTCTCCTCTACCCCTCTTGTACTTGATTATAAGACTAAGGGCTTTCCCTTCCTGTAGTAAATAGGAGGGAAACCTCATCTTAGAACTGAGTAAATGCTGTATTTAAAAATTACTGAAATGTTGTTGAGAGCTACTGCTGTATACTCAATTACAGGCAAAAATATGGAATTAAATGGAATATCGTGAAAATGAAGCTTCTCTTCCATCTCTCTTTCAGAGATTTTTGCATCATGGTTTTGATCTGTATAAATAGGTGAATAGCATTCCAACAAGGCAGGGTAGATTTGCACCATATAGACCAGGGCTGTTTAACTTCTGAGCACTCAGGAGCCGTATGTCCCATGGGGCACACGCCGTGTGGGCTCCACCAGTGGCAGTCATGGGCCCCTGTGCTGTATAGATACCCCTTCCTACATTGCACCGCACAGCCCCTTCTCCACACCCCCCATTGCAAAGACCCCACGTGGAGACTCACCTTCCCCACCACTGCCCTGGCCTCACCCTGAGTGCCCCGGTCTGTGCCTGTGCCACCCTGCCCATTAAGGCTGGTGCACAGCGTGGAAGCTGGAAGGACGGGGAGCCCAGAGACTCTGGCTGCTGTTGCAGCTGCAGTGATAGAGGGAGTCGTGGCTAGGAGGCCCATCAGATTGCCTTGGGATATACTATGTCCAGCAGAAGCCAAGAGTTATGTGAGTGACAGACCTGTGAAAGGTAGGAGAAAGAGCAGTGTTAATGGAAGCATGGGGAATACAGACCTAATTACCCTCTTTTTCATTATTTTTTCGAAGTAGCTGGTATATGCAAATATACAAATTGCTCACTTTTGAGTGGGAACCTAGAATCCATTGGATTTGTGCATAACCTCTGTAATCAGTTACCCATACAATACTGCTAGCTATTTTTATAGGCAAGAAAAACCTCAAGGGTGCTATTGTTTGCCTGTCATTAACAGATCCATTAAAACAAATGACTGATTTTTAGTCGAATTCTAGATGCCAGTGCCTATGCCATCATTGTTGCTTTTGACTACTGTTACAGATTAACTCATTTCAGGGTGTATAATTTGAAGTGAAATATATTCTTTTTTTATTCTTAGTAAAGCAACTTGTCAGTGATTTCTCTTTGCCCTAAAAAGTGAGTTTGAGCACTTGCAGAAGGAATGAAAACAACTAACATTTATGTAAAACAAATGAGTGTTTCTGCTCTCTTCAAGTATTCCCAACCCCGGCTATTCAAAAATCAAGATCCACGCTTCAAAAAGACAGTATAACATTGTTGACTAAAAATTGCACAGTAATGGACTCCTTGGGTCTTTTTTTTTTTAAAGCAATTTAAGGTAATTTTAAACTTTTCTCCACAACCATAATAACTATACACACTTTAAAAAGTGGGAACTGAGTTTTTTGTACAGAATAATGTAATTTCAGGAGCTGGAGCAAATATCACATTTATAATGAGATTCCAGACATTGGCAACATAGCGATAGATGTGAATTTTAGGTTTAATTAATCCTTTCATTTTCTGTCTTGGAATTTTGAATGTATGAATGCATTACATTTATATTGAAGCCCACTTCTGATATAATCTAGTTTTTAGCAAATATTATATTATCTTGCAAGTGGCCATTCACATGGGTATGCTTGTTTGTGCACATAGGCTCATTGAATTTAATCAGATTATGAAAGGATTCAAGAATACTATTTGAGCTACTTTGTAAGGCTAGGCTGAGAAGACAGTGATTACTATCTAGAAACAAAGTAATCAAAAGAAATTGCAAAACTATTTTAAATTCATCCAATAATTTTTTTTATGGTACAAATAAAAAATATTAGATGTTTAAAAACCATTTTAAATATATGCTGGCTTGTTACAATGTGTAACCTCTGTCTTCCATATCAAAAAATTATAGAATGTGTTGTCCAGCTCCAGAATGCCAAATATTTTTCTGGCAGTAAATGAACATAAACTTCCAACTTGAGTAACAAATAGGTTAAAAATGAAAATCTCTAATGGACAATCATAACCATGCAAATTGTCACATTTTTCATAGTAAGACAGCATCAAATTATTCACGTCAGTCAGTCTGTGGTGTTTTTTAGCAGAATTTTTTTTTGCTCTTAGGAAACTTCCCTCTGTAAATCTTCATTTTCCTTCATGTTTTTTGTTCTGTATGTCTAGTTGTCCTAAGAGAACTCCTGTATAAACTGGCCTGAGGTTAAAAAACAGCTTTGTCGTACAAGTCTGAGGAAATTTTCACATAGGAAAGAATGCCACCATCATGGAATACAAATAGATGATCCTGTCAATCTCACGTACTTGCTCTTTTTTCATTACAATAAAACATGAACAGCTTGAATCCCCCAATGTAAGCGTTGTGTAAGCTGGGCTTGGTGATAGCATAAAATACCTGGAGAGATTCTGGGGCATGTCATCAAGCAATCCCCTTGTAAATACCTGCAGGATAACAAAATGATCAGAAATAGTCAACTTGGAATTGTTGAGAGCGAGCCATGCTTAACTAATCCAGTTTACTTTGATGACAACATGATGGGATTTGTGAATTGGAGGAGAGCAATGGGTGTGATATACCCTGGCTTTAGCAAAGGTTTTGACGCCGTCTCCTGAATACATTCTCATTAATAAACTGAGAACATACAGTGTGGGTGTCCTACTGGTTGGATCATTGTGCTCAAAGAATCATCAGTGTCAAGCTGGGAGGAGATGCCAGGTGGGGTTACTCAGGAGTCTAGTGCTGTTTAGTATCTTCATTAATGATTTGGCAGATGGAATCTAGGGCACACATAGTAAATTTGCAGTTCACACCAAGGTGAATACAGTGGCGGGTATTTTGGAGGACAGGTTGATATTTCAAAATGATCTTGATGAGTTGGAGAAATGGTTCATAGTTAATTGAACGACATTCAGTAAGGCCTAGTGCAGAGTTCTGCACATACCTCGAATAATACAGGCAGAGAAGGGAAGTGATTAGTTAGGCTGTAGTACTGCAGAAAAGGATCCCAGTGCTATAGTGGAGTGCAGGTTGAATAGGAGTCAGCGGCGTGCTATTGCTGGAAAAGAAATTACTAGCATACTGGGATATATTAACAGGAATGTTGCATGCAAGTCAAAGGATACGATTTCTCCTCTCTGTTCAACTCAGGTGAAGCCTCACCCAGTGTACTATATCTGGTTTTGGGCACTGCATTTTGAGACAGACAGGCAAATTGGAAAGAGGCCATCACAGAAATTGAAACACGATTGGAAGTCTAGGAAACATGATTTACAAGGGAAGATTGGAAGAACTGGAATTATTTAGTTCAGAGAAGGAAAGACATCTGATGTGCATTTGATAACCATCCTTAGACCTGTGATTCTCAACCAAGGTGCCTGGTGGTACTACCAAATCCTTTGAAGGGTGCTGCAAGGTGGGAGTATAGATAAGTGAGGTATGAAGAGATAAGCAGATAAAACAGGCTCAGGCTTGTCCCTGCCTGGATAATACCCCTGTGTCGTGTCCATCCCCCCCGTCCCCACCTCCAGTTACCCAGCCTTTGTGTAAGGAGGTAAGCACTGTTATATAAAAAATTGTTTTTCAAATTGGGTGCTGTCCATTCGCAAAGGTTAAAGAGGGGTGGGGGGAGGGGGTTGACTTGAGTCCAAAAAGGTTGAGAACCTCTGGTCTGGCCATTGAAAGGTGGTTAGAAAGAGGATGGTGATTCTCCATGGCCGCGGGGGACAGGAAAAGAAGTATGTAATAGTCTTTAAATTGCAGCAAGAGAGATTAAGGTTGAGCAAGGGTTGGAGTAGATTACTGCTTGATATCCCTTCCAGATCCATTTTTGTCTGTAATTCTAAAAGCCATTTATTTTAAAGTGACTACACATTTTAAATATTGTGGAATCAAATCTAAAACATTGCTTTCAAATGTTTCTTGCTTATACAGCAGGTACTGTCCAACTCTGTCCTCTCCATCAGACTGGAGACTGCTGCCATGCCAAAGGTGATCTCAGTGTTTCTAGCGGTGTACAACTCAACATTCAATCAAATAAGTGGCTTTGCACTTAGTGGCGTTCTGTTCAGAATGCAGTGAAACTCTTGCACCCAGTTAGGTACAAAATAATTAAAGGTATTTTGTATTTAGATTTGACTACAGGTTTTCAAATAAGATTGGTTAGCATCCTCGGTCTAAAGATCCTAAGGAACTCTCTTCTACTGTTCACAGTGAGTTAGGACTTTTGCTGTATAACTTATCTAAAAGATTGAACCTTTGACACAATGTCTGTCAATCAGTGTTTGTATGCCTGGGGCATAAGAGCCTGAGGAGTAATACCAAAAACCACTGAGTGCCTTTTTTGTTCTTACATTCTACCTATTATAGAATGATCTTGCAGGATACTTATATTAAATTAACTTCCAGCTCATCACTATCATTAGCATGCAGTCAATTTAACTAGAATTCAAGTTGGAGGTTTTGTGCACCGTGTGTTGTTAGGGGTAGTAGGAGAACATGGTTTTTAACATTTGAAAAGCTTACTTTATTTACACTGCAGGCTGAGGAAAATGCTGGTGCGTGGCTGCTTTAGGCTAAAAAGGAATCAAAATTTGTGGAAGAGGGGATCTCTTAGACCAGCTAAATATTTGCAAACAAATTGTTTGCAAGCTTCCGGGCACACTCACCCTTTATTGGGCATAGGAGAGAGCAGAGATTGTAAAAGTTCTCCTAGGTTGAAATAAAAATTCATATTTTATGAGGATAAAAAGTAAATTTCTTGATACACCTAAATAGCTGTAAATCGAAAGAGGTTTGATCATGGTTTGGCAACTTTCCCTTTGTGCTACCATGTTTTGCTTCACTGAACACAGCAGCAGGTAGTGTCTTCCAGTGGCTGGCCAGAAGACCCAGCTCAGGTCTGAGACAGACTGGTGTTGGGATCTGGGATCTGGCTGTCACTTTTTTTTTTTTTTTTTTTAAATCCCTGATCCTTGCCATGACATGACACAGGCAGGGTTCCCTGCCACATGGCTGCCCAGCCATGGCAGTGCAGGTAAAGCCTGTCACCCCTGCCAGACACTGAACACTGCCAGAGCCCCAACTCTGTGGGCCCCAATCCAATGGCTCTGGGACAGATTTGGCCTGCAGGTCGTAGGCTGTCATCCCAAGGTCTAACATTAAACGGTATAGAAACATACTGGAATTCGAAGAGACCTAAGAGAGGGTAGAGTCCTCTGCTTCAAAACATATTCCACAAGTTTGCTGCAAGCTTGGACCTTTGGATTCAAGTATACACTGGAACTATACAAGGCTCCTTTCTTATATTGGGGTACGATTGAATGAAACCATAGTCATGTTATGTAGGTGTAAACTTGGACTGACGTAAGAGAAATCTGCAGTTACTCCAGATTTAGTCAGAGGCACAGAGCTTGATTTGGCCGAGAAGGCTTTGTTGTAAACCCCAAGTAATTTACCAAGTACATTTTGAAATGAAGCATGTTGATTTCTTCTTTTAGGTTTTTTTTTTCCCCCCCCCTTCAAAATACCTCCTAAACTAGCAGACATTTGACCTTGACTACACCTGGGACTATGCTCTATTTGTAATCCGGTGAGCAATAGATAGAGTTATGGCAGGATTAACTCTAGTATATACAGCTGCAGTCCAGGAGAGAAGTTTGTTTGTTTGTTTTTTTTAAATGGCTGTACTATATTTACGCCAATCAAAGACTAATTTGAATTTTAAGATCGCCCCATAGTAATTAGATTCTCAACTTGGAAAAGTATAGCATATTTTATAGCTGGTAAGGCGTAGAACTATAAGAAATTTATAATTTTCTGTGTCTAGAATCTGCTTATTGAAGGGGGGGTAGGGAGTTGTCTTAAATTCGCACCCCTCCCCCAATGCTATGGTGGGGAAAACACCAGCAGGAGGTGAGAGACCAGACCCCTGCCCCCTTGCTCCCCTCCCCGTGCCGGGCCAGGGGCGAAAGCTGGAGTTGAGCTGCTGCTTACCACAGTCTGGTACTTAAATTCAAAACAAGGTCCTCGTACCCCCTGCTGATTTGCGAGGGGGAACCTCATCTTGGATTCAAGTAAATACAGTCATTTGGATGAGTGAAGGCCACATTCTGTTCCCAGAAGTAGTATGAAGCTGAAGAGACCTTATTTCAAGCAGTATTTGCACTGGTAGTCCTGGATGCTGGGTTTGAGGAATGGGGTTCTGACCATGAAGTCTATTCGCAGCTGGTCGTGGGCTGCCAATAGCCAATTGTTAAACGGTTTGCTCTTTTCTGTAGCTCTTCATGACTATAAAGGCTGCTTGTCGGTGTACTTGAACTAAAGTTGTATCAGATTCCTTTTTTAATAAATGTTCACGTTTGTGGTATGCTACTGCGTACTCTAATGGAAATTTCTCCCCTTTTTTTGCAGGACATTCAGTCAGAAGAGAGCTGCAATTGAGAGAGAGTATGCACAGGTAAGCTGCAGGATAAATTTGCTTTTTCTGAGCTGTTCTCTGTATGTAAGAATCCATTTGCTCGTTAACAGGTCTTCTGTAATACTGATCATTTTTTCACTGGCTCTTCTGTGGAGCAGGTAATGTAAAAATAGCTCTTTATGTTTTGGGCTGAAGATTGTTCAGCACAGCTAGGCGATCTCCATTTTTATAGCCTGCTGGGCGCCTGCCTTGGGAAAGATTTAGCATACAGCAGAAGTGCTTGGCACTTCCTGGAATTGGTCCACAGCAATTCTTTGGGCCCTGCCCAGGGATTAGAGGAGCTGCCTTGTACTTAAAAGAAGCAACCTAGTTATAAAGAGCATAGAAGTCAAGCTTGTAGCATCAACTTTATGTGCTTATATTACAGTCTTTTTTTTTTCTTTTCAAAACTGTTTCCCTGGAGTTTCAAGGCATTCTGCAAGGCCCACATACATTTACCCATGCTTATAGCATAGGCAAGGCTGAGGCAGGAGCAGTATTTGTTGTAAGAAGCAGAGCGGACATCCATCTCTTTTTTATTTGTTAGTTTGTTTTGAATATCTGCTCCAATGCTTTCCAGTTTGGGGACAGGGAACAGCTGCTGGTTTAGCTTATGTGGCTATTTTTAATTTATGGGTAATGTCCTAAAGCCAAGGACTAAACAACAATGGCAGAATGAAGAAATAAAAGGCAGGGACACTTGAGGGTTGTGTATACAAAGAAACAAACACAACTGGAGGCATGTGTAAAACACAGCATGGAGCAGGAAATAAAATGTTAACCTTGTTTTACAGTTCTTCATGCTGGTACAGTGATTGTTTTGAGCTTTTTGCCTCCTAGGGTGCTAAAGTTTTCCATTCTTCCATTTTAGATGTTGTTCTAATCAACAGCCTGTTAAAGTCTATCATGTTACAGTATTCACAAAGCTTCTGCATAAAGTGAACCTCATCAAAATCTAGGAATGCCTCATTTTTCAAGTCCACGTCTAACTTACTCGTGTTGAAATTCTGCATGTGCATTCTCAGCCAAGACTTGCATTGAAACGGTGTAAGAAAGCAAATTAAATCTTTTGCTGTTTTTAAGTCAGCCTTTTGCTGCGTGTTCTTATCAATGTGTACACGTCCCATCGGCTGAAAACTAAGGGAATAGCTCTATGTCAGAGGTCATAGTATAGCGCTCTTGAGACCATCTGCTGATACTTGCATCATATTTATTGATATTCTAGAATATGCATTAGCACGTGGTCAGTTGCTGTGGCAGTTGCACTCAGCTTGATGAAACATTGGGACAAATTTTCATGGACAGGATCAATGAACTTGATTTTTGAATCCCTGGAAATCCTTAACATGCCTTGTGTATTGGAATAGGACTTAATATAATTTGAAAAGTAAATAATTGGGTTGTCACCATTATGGGCTTAACTGTGGTTTTCAGACAGTTAAAATTGCAAATTTCCAGTAAAGCAGCTGCATCAGTGAGATTTGTATAAGTGACTATTTATCTGAATAAAAGCTTGCAGCCTTACTTGATTTAGTGATTTACGGTTCACGAACCATTGTGGGTGCCTCAAGTTTAGTCCCATAAAATGTATTTTGTTTTTTGGGGTTTTGGGGGCTTTTTTGCACGTTATAAAGGATTTCCTACAAAGCTTCGTAATAATATAAAGTAAGCTAAACATAAACTCCACTGTTTGTTGCGGGGGGGGGTGTTTTATCTTTAACCAAAAAAAAGTTATGAAAGCATCTGAGAATCCTCAGTAGCTTAGTTTTGAAGTAAGACATCTATAGTGTCTCAAAATGTTTCTTCCTGCAAAGATTTTTTTTTCTTTGTCCAATTAGGCAACTGACTCATGAAGGGCTTGATTTTGATGTATTTGTTGAAGTGGGAAAGTAGGACAAACTTCAGTATTGGCACTGCTACCCTCGCCTGTCAAAAAGGCCAAACCTGAGGACAGTGAATGGTTTACATATAATGAATTACACTGCATAGCCAAACAGAAACACCCAAAACTTATTTTCTAGTATTCTTACTTCCTCTGCTCATGTACTGCACCTTTTTATTAGCCTGGTGTGATTGAATCCAAGCTCTATGGGACAGGGATTATTACTTTTCTTTATGATGTTTAGTTCAGTGAACACTTGATTGGATTTTCTAGATACTATCATAATGTAAATAGAAATAAAATCCTATGTGCTCTTGCTTTCACTCTCCCTCTTTCTCCCCCATCACTGCACTGGAATGGAGGCCAGGGTTTCCAAGGCTCATGCAGCTTGACACAGGGCAGGAGTCCCCTTCTCGGCCTCCCCATCCCTCTTTGCAAGATGGCACTGCCATGAGGGGAGGTGTCAATACACCTAGCAGCCATGAGGTAACCCTCTCCCCTAGCCTCACAGCTGCCACCAATTTCATATGTCAAGTGGCTACCTTAAAACCTTTAATGCATTGGCAGTTATGGGCCAGGGGAAAGAATAAACCACCTGGCTGCTGGCCATGCTGACATCTGCCTTTGCCACACCAGCTTTTCCCTGCTGGCCCAGACCGCAAACCCGGTCGGATATACCTTGGGCCTCCCCAAATACTTACTGCTCTTGAGACATTAAAATATCTGTGCATCTGCTAGAAAGCAGTTGATTAGGCAGCAGAGAAATATTGCATGACATTGTGTATGCCCATGTCCCTGCAACTTTCATCATTTTTAACATCAAAATAGCTGCTTTTTGCTGTACTAGCTTAGTTTTCCTGTCTTTCAGCCTAGAAAATATAAACTGACCCTTCCTTCTGTCAGTCTCAACAAGGAAGCAGGATTTGTAGGAGTAAAATCCTAGTTTTCTTTGGTGCTGTCTACCATACTGCCTGAAGACTTCCCGAGCATTACTTAACTGGATTTCGTACCACATGTTAAGCACAGACAAAAAAGGCACAGGGTAACTCTGACTTGGACCATGCTGGGCAGAGCTGGGAGTAGATCCTAGATATTTTGAGTCAGCTTTCATAACCACAGGACAAACCTTGAGCAAGTAATGTAATTCCTGCTAGCACCAGAGTGATTTTACAAGCAGGTTGATCCAGGAAATATAGAAGAAACGAGGGCTGCCTTTCATTGGACCAACTACATGATTGAAAGCTTTTGTGTACAAGGCACCCTTCTTCAGGTCATAGGTTCAGGTGACCAGAAGAAGGCTGCTCTGTACCCAAAAGCTACTCTACATCTCTCCTAACCAGTGAATTGGTTCAATAAAAGAGATCACCTGCAAAAATTCTTGCCTCTACTCTGTGTTCTGTTATAACTGCAAAATGTAACTAATAATCCTTGTCTCTGTTTTGTAAAATGTTTTGAGATCTATGGATGAAAAGCACTGTACACTAACTTACTTGTAAAGCATCCAACTCCATAGATTCATAGATTGTGAGGGGCTGGAAAGGACCTTGCAAGATCATCGGGTCCAGCCCCCAGCACTAAGCAGGACAGCTCCGCTGTACCAGAAAGAAACAGATAATGGGTACAGTATTGGGTTATGAATAACTGACTTAAAAATCAAATGCCCTTCATTTGCAAGAGTACTGTATAAGTACCAGAATGTAAGACAGTTCTATTAATAAAATAAAAATGAAGTTCCGGTTAAGCTACTTTAATTGTCTTAACAGTCTTAGAGGCTATAAAATAAAGGTAAGTATGGGAGGAGAGAAGTCACTCTATAATAATAGAACAGAAATAGAGCTAGAATTTAAAAGGGCGGGGGGGAAAGCTCAGATAATGCATATCAATAACAGATCATGCCTTGAGAATTAGGCCTTATAAAAGAAATCATTTCAGAGTAAGATATAGTAGTAACTAGGCTGATTCAGACTTTCTCCATAGACAAAACAGCTGTAGCTTTGAGAAGGCAAGTCTTATGACAGTTTCTGTGTTGAATGTTAGGGTGAAATCAAGTCTGGCCCTTGATTCAGCAGTTGCCTAACCACTGGGGCGACAGTCAAATAATTTGATGTACTTGCCTTGAAAGCGTGACAAGCAACTTTCTGTCTAGTAGCTCATTCCCCCTAGTCTTGGCGGAGTGCTTTTTCTGAGAGAAGGATACAAAAGGTTACTGTGGCTGCATAAAGAGCAGGAAAAGGTTGTGTACTTTAAGGGTGGTCCCCCCTGCCTGGGGACAAACAGGGAGCAGACATGGATTCTCTGTCCAATGGTCTTTGGTGGTAACTGGTGCATTTCAGTGATTTTGCTAGTACCTATTTTTGTTCTTTTAAGAAATCATTTTATTAAGGAATAACACTGGCCTGGAACCCTTTGAAGACATGTGTACTAATAATTTAGCTGTGCTTGTGTTACTTCTGTGTATCTGTGACAAGCCCCGTTTCCTCTCATTGGAAGGTAATATTTAAGATTCATATTGAGGCAGCTTGAACTGCAAGGACAATGTCTTTGATTTGGATATGCTTCCTTTTTTAGGGAATTAATTTTTTTTTAGCTTGACTGCCCTAAGCCATGCTATCACTTTAGTTGATAATTAGCATTCATATGCAAATTGCAGCATCTGCCATGCTTCTAGCTTGTGAAGCAATTTGGCGATGATCCTGTACAGGCAGGTCTTCCACTGAAGTAAACAGGACGCTTGACTGTAAAGAAACTCCCGATCTTGGGGCTGGAGATAAAGCCCCCATTGTATCAGTCTGTGCTGAGCAGCAGTCACATGAAGAAGAGAACAAATAGGTTTTTTCAACCCTTCATATTAGTAATAGTCCAAAATATATTCCTCACTGCTGGAAAGCTTAAAACTGAAATTGGTTCCTGAAGGTGTTTCATTTCATGTGTATGTAGATAACTGTGTAGTTTGCCTGTGTAGATTTACTTGACCGTGTAGTTTTACTAAGAGGTTAGATTCTGGATTTGCATGGGATGGTTTGGATGGGGATGATCCTGCCTCAGGCAGGGGCTTGGACTAGATGACCTATAGAGGTTCCTTCCAGCCCGACCTGTCTATGATTATTCCAAGGGGTCTTTCCATGAGGGTGGGATGCTGTTGTATATATTTAAAAAAATTAGAAATAATTCTTTAATAGGGATTGTTAGAAAGACTGTTCATTCTGGGGAAGCCTCTTTTTAAGCCCCCATCACCAGCTTCAAGCCTGTGGCATTCTGTATCCTTCTGGAGACCTGTGTCTAGCCACAAGACATGCCTGAGCTTCCTAAAGCACCACCAAGTGCTTGGGGTTCAAGCCTGTAAAGTGGGGTGAAGAACCTGAACTTGTGCCCATGTCTTGAGCCCTGTAGTCTTTGGGTATTAGAAACCTCAGAATGGTGTCTTGAACTTCCAGGCAGCTTAACTTTAGTTTGTGAATGTTTGAAATGATTTCTTAGTACTTATAGCCTCAGTGCGGCACAACTGAAATATCATTTTTGCCCTCAAGTGAATGGTGGCAGAGTCTTCCCCAGTCAGTGCCACAGCGACCCATAACCGACCTGAATGACAGCTTTACATAGTCTGCTTTCTGCTGCAGGGTATTTCCCATGTGAGATGCTCGTATACGATGCCTCTCTGCCTAGGCAGAGCGCTTTGTGCCCTGCCTCGGTCAGAAGTGACTTCTGTTGAGCTGCATCAATCAGCCCCTCCACTGAAACACCAAGGGATGATCCCCTCTGCCTCCTACTGCATGGGGGGCTCCTCTGCCATGAGCCCCCAGAAACCCTGAGGCCGCTGTGAGGGAATCCTTATGAGTGAAATCATCAGACATACCCAGAGTTTAGGACTTTGGTTCTGTGTGATCCAGAGTGGCCGTGGTAGCTCCAAAACCTTCCCTCACATAATGGTTGTTGGCATTGGATTTGGAAAAACGCAAGATCTGAGAAGGCTCCTGATCCAAATGCAGACACATGGATGCCCTTTAGGTGAAAGCATAATTCAAAGACTCCATTATCTGTTCAGGGTTTGAATCTTGATGTGGCTGGTACCGAGGTGATACTAGAATAACTCCTGACCCTCAAAACCATCTGTCTCTTTGCACCCTGGGCTTGGTTTATGAGCACAGAGGCCAGCTACGACTCCTATCTTTTTGTTATTTGCCATATTTTTATTTGTGGAATCTTTCACAAAAAACGGACTACTGGTGACTCCTTGTTTTTACATTACATTAAAAATCAATTTTGAAATGCTTTGTTTTAGAGGAATGTTAAATATTCATAAGCTTTGCAAATAAAGTGGGATCTAGTTTTGCCCTGGTAACCTTTAATTATTATGGCCAGTTGTTTTAGATGCATCTTATTTTTTTAATATATTAGCTATGGAAGAAAAACCAGCAGAAGACAACCCAGGTAACTTAATTACCAGTGTACTTATTAGGTGTGTACGAAGCAACTAGTATTCGCTTCAGATTCTGGTGATTTGGGGGACAGTGATTTGATTCAGTGATTCAAATCGCTGTCCTGAATTGATTTGACCGAATCTGATTCGGAGATTTGGCCGCTGCTGAATCTCTGCATCAGCCCCAGCCCCTCTCAGCTCTCCCAGTCTGTCAGTGGCTGCCCCACCCGGCCCCAGCTCCCAGCTCTTTGAAAAAAAAGGCTTTCACTCACCATCTGCTGCCAGGTGGGGGAGCGATCCCCACTGCCCC